>NC_056741.1:1251061166-1251326166 GCF_019279795.1 Protopterus annectens | reverse complement strand
TATTTGATACGCTGCTGATGGGGCGAGTAGGGCCGCAGGCACAGGTGTAGTTTTACGATGTCACACCTGGATGCGGCTTTGCAATTTTGCGGACCCTTTCAAGGCGTCCTTCACCAATTCCCCCTTTGATGGCTCAACATTGTTTGGTCCTCAGGTGAAGGATACATTGACTAGGTGTGAGGTGGAAGGTAAGACTCTCTCTGCCGTGGGAGTCCATTTTTCTACCCCTTCTAGACCTTATCCAAAAGGTCAGAGGGGAGGAAAAATGTGGTTCCGCAAGCCTCAGGGAGTCTCATCCGACGCACAAGGTCGATTCCCCTCTAGATGCAGAGGGGGGAATAACAATAGATGCCACCCTAGAGGCAGAGGAGGTCCGCAAAACCAGGGTAGCAGAGAAACTTTCTCTGATAAACCCTTTCATCATCCCTGAGGAACTGCCCAGCTGTCCACCTTTGGAGGCAGTCGGGGGAAGATTATCACTGTACCCAAAAGCCTGGCTTTCCCTCACTCAAGACAAATGGGTACAGTCAATCGTATCCGAGGGTTACAAAATTCCCTTTATTCACACCCCTTCCCAACCCAAAGGATCCCTTCCAGATGTTCCACCTAGTCTAAGGGAACAAGCAGCACTAGAAATATCAAAGGTGCTATCAAAAAGAGCTATCCAATCAGTCCCAGCAGACCAGCAAGGATCCGGAATCTACTCCAAATTCTTTTTGGTGCCAAAAAAAACAGGGGACTGGAGACCTATACTGGATCTCAACAAGTTAAACAATTATATCAAAAAAACAAAATTCCGGATGGTCACGCTACAGTCCATTCTACCCTTCTTGGGTCAGGACAATTGGATGTGCTCGATAGACCTTCAGGATGCGTACTACCACATCAAAATGCACAGACGCTCCAGGAGATTTCTCCACTTCAGGCTGGGAGCCATTCACTACCAGTTCAGAGCCCTGCCCTTTGGTCTCACTACAGCCCCCCCCCAAGTGTTTACCAAATGCATGGCAGTGGTCGCGGCTCACTTGAGACGTCAAGGATTCCAGGTGTTTCCATATTTAAATACTGTCCAGCCCCAAAAAACAAAGTGGAAATATAGCGATATATGTGATCCAGCTAAAAAAAAGTCAAAAAGTGCAAGTAAACAGACCAAATGGAATCCAAAGAAAATTTTTTTTAATACAATCTTCAAAAAAACACTTACGGCCCGGTATTACCAGGCAGGTTCAATCATGTAAAACAATGCCTTACATGATGACTTCAAGTAAAGTGCTTGGCTTAATTGGTTTGGTAATTAAAAAATTAACATTAATTAATTATTTTTATTTTAACCTTATTTAAAAAAAACAACCTGCAGAAAGCAGTGCAGAAAAAAGTGCTGAAAAGAAAAACATTCATTACTTATTAATTATTCTCACAAATAAATGTAATTGAAAACTTTGAAAGGAAAATCTTATTCATAAATAAACACAAAAAACACATTAAGGTGGAGTCTACTAAAGTGTTCAAAATAAAAAAATAAAAAAAAAAAAAAAATACAAAAACTAAAAAATACAAAATCATCCTGTGACTAAGATTTTAAGTTTGAGAAAAGATTTTTACCATTAAAATTAATTTAAATAATGCAGTTGTTGAGTTTGCATACTTTTTTCACAGTTGACTTTTCTGCACTGCATTTTAATAATGTTTTAATTAATCAATTATGTAAATTAAAAAAACTAATTAATGTATAATAATGTAATTTACCGATGGTTTTAATTAAAGCATCTTTGAAGTATTAAAGCATTTTTTGGATTTGTTAGCTTTGCAACACTATTCTTTTATTTCTGCCGTTTAAAAAATTGCGATCAGATAAAACATTTTCTTTGATTCCATTTTGGTTGTTTAATGGGCTTTTTGGCTGCGTTTTTTTGGCTGGGCGAATATCTATCTTTTGGGTTTTGCTCACATTTTTTTGCCGCCTAAGCTTTTTTTAGTCAAGGTATCCGTGGTAACTGCATCTGCTTATTGGTTTTGCCTCTAGCTTTTTGACCATTGACAGTTCGGGGCAAAGATGGTTCTGGGAGCGGGCAGACTTGTTTAAGAGCACAAGGAAAGCAAGGGGCTGAGGAGACGAAGAACTAGAGACAGCTAAGATGACGACATTAAAAACCGCAACTTATTGTAACACAACCTTTGGGTTCAATACAAAGCTCAACAAACAGCCATAATGGCCAACAACACAAACAGTAAGGGAGATTAAATAATAATTTGAGACCACCACGGAGAGACCACCTAACATCCACCAAAAATGCTCGAGTTTGAAAGTGGAATGAAATCCCATGGGGTTTCTGAAGGCAGCTTCCTCAAACATGCCAAAAATGATATCGCCAATTAATTATTTGAAGGAATGTTTGAGCGGACTGAAAACAACCACATTTTTCTTGTTTTTGTTTCCCCAAACCATGAATTTACAATTTAAGCATTTAAACAATTGATTCAAACATAACAAACTGCTAAAAAGCATTTAAAACCTGATGGTGATTATTTAAAGATGTGAGGCTGTTAAAAAGTAGTGTATGCTTAATTTAAAGTTGTATGTTATCACTCCAAACAACGCTTTAACGGCTCAACTCAAACAACAGTTGACTGATTTGTTTTTTTCACAATGGGCTAAAATGTTAATGTTGATGGTGATGGTGAAGTTAAAAAACAAAATGAATTAATTGTATGTAGCTTTGATGTTATGGTGTGGGAGGGTTAAGACTAAGATTTTTTACACTGAGTTTTCAAATAAAATGACAGCTTATTATGGGAATGACAAATCATTTTAAATAAAGTTTGAGAGAAGGCGAAAGGCTCAAAAAAAAACAAAAGGTTGAAACAAGAGGGGAGCTCAGGTCCAGCACCAACTGGGAAACAAATGCGGCTAGACAAAACAAAAAGGGGAAGATAAAACACAAACGGATATGATCTCATTTGATTATGTTTACACCCTATATACAGAAGAACAAAGGAGAGAATGTCAAAAGGTACCATTGACAACAACAGGATTTTTCAATTAAAAGGGTGAGGGCACTAATGGGGGAAAATCAATTTTACAAAAAAAGATGGTGGGAAGAATCACTAGATGGTAGCAATAATATTCAAACACTTCACACAGTTTTTATTGAAGAAAGATAAGAATTAATTTCAGCACATTGACAATTCACCATTTTATACTTCCTCTTAGATAATTTTTACTTCTCATTTTTTTTGAGCTGTTTTTATTTGGGTTACAATATGTCCTCACAGAGCCAGAACATTGCTTGCCAGCATAAAATATTCTTTATCGACCACCTATTAATGCATGGTGCTATTGATGAAATCCTGTACATTACCTCCTGGTATCAAATAAAAACCCCATTTTATTACCATACCTACTCAAGGTCAAAGAAGGGTTGATCTACCATTGCAGTTGTGTAGCAGAGCATAACAGAACCTTTGAGAAGATATTGACAACTCGAACTTGTTTATGGCAACAATTGACATGTCGTATCTTTGTTCCCCAGCATCCACACAGGATGCAATGCACAATGGTTCAGTGAAATGTTACAGAGAATATCAATTGAGCAATGGTTTGATGAACCTAGTTATAGAATTGATGATCACGGTTCTGTCCAATAATCTATTCTATTTTAACGCATTTTCCGTCAAAAAAGTGGCCAACCATGGGAAGCTCTTTCGCAGCGCTTCAGCGCCGCTATATATAGTGGAATAAACTGTATATACTCATTCCACCCACTCCACCCAACCAATATTTAAGATCAATTTTACAAAGAATATCTTGACGATATGAGTATCGGAGGGAACAAAGAGAAATTTCCCTCTATTCATGGACTACTTGAACAGCACTCTTTTACTGAATTTATTAAATGTACTATTTGCAATAACTTAGTATTACTTAGACTTTCATTTGACAAAAATCCAAAACACAAAGGTTTCCTTTCTTAGGTACATAGAAACAATTCAAATTCAAACCTCCATTTTTGTTTTGGGCACCCTCTTTTTTTTATTAAGGTAGGATCAAATTACATGGTTAATGCACGAGATTGCAGTTAATGTGTTTTTTTCTCTGGATTTTTCTGGAAGAGATTGATTTTTTATTTTTTCTTTTTTGGGCTACTGCTACCCTCTTTTTTTTAGGGACATCCCTTTTTATTGAGGTCCTCAAAAACACGTTGTTTTTCCCAGGATTGTTTAGGCACAGGGCAATCAACTGAGAATCAGGTCAAAACCAGATCCTAAGCGTTTCTAAGAGTTTGTTCAGAAAGCATTTCTCCATGATTTTCATGAAGGATTTTGGATGAGAAGGATTTTCACGGTGGTTACTTCTTGTGTTTTATTAGGTAACTTTTCATTCAAAAGGAATTTCATTATAGGAAAGGAACACTAACTTGAAGGCATTTTTAAAGACAAAGTCAATTTAAAAAAGGAGAGTCAACAAAGAAGGGTGCAAACAAAGGAAAGGGACTTTTCGATGCAAAGTCAGAAATACGGCCCTTTATTGCAACACCTCAACACTCACACATCACTCACATCCACTGCCATTCCTGCTCTCTGCTCGTACGGTTCCTATTATGTTAGGGCACTTCACCCTAGACCTAACAGAGTGAGCGTGGCACCTTGTATGTTAACATTTTAAACAGAGGAATGAAAAAAAGAAAACACCTACGAACATTTTATGACATTGAATGTAAAAACAAATTTATTTCTTTTCAGGCATTCATTGGTTTGTCCCTGTAAACCTGCCCATTCGTTTCTTTGTGTGGCTGTTTGGTCTGAGAACGAGAGAGGAGGAGCCCTCAATGACAAGACACTTCCAGAGGGTGACAAACTCTAAAAGACTGAATGCCACAATCCCCCCAGACCCATGGCAGTTTAAGCAGTCAGCATTTTTAAATAAGAAAAGTCCTTTCCCGTATTGAGACAGTTTCATTTTATACATTCTTCTCCTTTTATTTTTTTGTTTTGTTCTTCCACTCATTTTTTTACATACATTTTATTTTTTATTTTTATTTTACAATTTCAGATTTAGGAATAGTATTTGTAGAGTTTCATTTTACCATTTATTTACAATTTATAGTTTTAATTTACATGGTCAAGACAAGTTAATTTCACTTTTAAGTTTTAATCATTTGGTCTTTTATTTATTTAACAGTTTACAACAACACTGTTTTTTTTTTTGATTTATTAATTTTTAAAGATTTTTTAATGTTTTTGTTTACTATTACCATTAACATTTCTAATAATAATGATTTTAATGAGTGCATTTTCAATTCAAATACTTTCTTCTTGCACTTATAAAGTTGTTTTTTTTAATCCTAAAATTCAAATAATAATTTCTTTGTTACTGTATTTAAAAACCAATGCAATAATTTAAAAATGTAATTAATCAAAAGTATTTTTTGGGCAAAGTTTGGTACACAATGTGGCGCTCGACGTTTTAGTTGCTTAAAGTTTAAGCTGCATGCTTTGTTGAAGATTTGTGGTGTTTCCATATTTAGACAACTGGCTCCTTACTGCCACCACCAGACATCAACTACTTCTAGCCAGAGACTTCACCATCCAAACTTGCCAAGCTCTAGGCATTTCAATAAATTTTGAAAAATCTGCCTTGTCGCCTTGTCAATCTATTATCTTTATAGGCGCCACCTTAGACACACTCAATCTTTCCGCCAGACTTACAGAGCAAGAGTGTTAGATATCCGCAAACAAGTTTACCTTCTACTACAATGCAACAAGATCAAAGCCAGGGTTGTCTTGAAGATATTAGGACTCATGGCAGCTACTATCACCCTTCTCCCCTTAGCTCGTTTCCACATGAGGATCCTCCAATGGATGCTGTTTACTCAATGGTCCTTCCAACAGCTCCCAATGTCTCACATCATATTAATAACTCAATCATGCAAGGATCACCTGTCTTGGTGGATCACATCACCTCAAGTTCTCCAAGGCAGACCTTTCATCGTCCCCCCAGTCGCCTCAGTGACAACGGACACCTCCCTGATCGGGTGGGGGGGACATTATCAGGGCAGGACAGTCCAGGGCACGTGGCAACCTTTCGAGTGCCACTTGCACATAAATGTCTTAAAGATGAGAGCAGTGCTTTTAGCGTTGCAAGCCCTTCAGGACTCTCTTCCCACGGGGACTATTGCAATTCAGATGGGCAACATGTCCATAGTGTGGTACATCAACAAACAGGGCGGAACCAGATCCTACCCCTTATGTCGAGAGGCACTGAGACTTTGGCAGTGGGCGATTTCTTCTCAGCGTTTTCTGATAGCAACGCACATTCCTGGGAAGTCCAACGTGATTGCAGACAAGTTGAGCAGGGCCATTCTGATGCCCCGCGAGTGGTCTCTGAAGAAATCAGTGCTGGAAGAAGTCTTCCAAAGATGGGGCCAGCCTTGCTGCGATCTTTTTGCTACTCCCCAAAACAGCAAGTGTCACGACTTCTTCACTCTCTTCCCGTTACCAGGCCATCCCACCAGAGACGCTCTAGTCCACGATTGGCCCTGGGGACTTCTGTATGCTTTTCCCCCTTTTCCACTGATATCTCAATTAATTCAGAAAGCTATCACCTTGAGAGTTACAATGATCCTCATTGCCCCTTACTGGCCTCGACAGATATGGTTTCCGTTCCTCCATCATTACCTATTGGAGCAGCCTTGGCATCTGGACCCGGTGCCAGATCTGTTGACCCACCAGTCGGGCCAGCTGCACCACTCCCTTCATTCTCTCAACCTCACAGCGTGGTTTCTCCAATTCCTACCCTAGCCAGGCTTCCCTCAATCTCTCATTCGGTCCGGAACATCCTGATAGCTTCTCACAAATCTTCTACCAGGAAGATTTATAATAGTAAATGGAAACGCTTTTCCTTCTGGGCAGCATCAAAGAATATAGACCCCTTCACTGCACCTATCCGGTCTATCCTAGACTTTCTGGCAGAGCTCTTCCATTTAGGCTCTTCTTCGTCTACCATTAGAGTACAACTAGCTGCTATATCTAATTTTCATGTAGGAGTCTCAGACTCCAGTATCATGTCCCATAAGCTCTGCAAGGCCTTTTTAAGAGGTATTTTTCTGCTCAAGCCCCCAATCAAAGATCCCCCACCTCAATGGGACTTGAATTTGGTTCTGGCATCCTTGATCTTCCCCCCTTCGAACCAGCGGCTTCATGCCCTCTTAAGCTGCTCTCATGGAAAACACTTTTTCTAGTAGCCATAACTTCAGCTAGAAGGGTATCTGAACTTCATGCTCTGTGCAGTCGTCCTCCTTACTTAGTTTTCCACAAAGATAGGGCGTCCCTCTGGACTAATCCATCCTTCCTACCTAAAGTTTCCTCTGAGACAAATCTGAACCAAACGATTGATCTCCCAGTATTTTTCCCTGACTATTCCAACAGGTTGGAACAAAAGTTACATTTTCTAGATGTTCACCTCCAATTTAGATATTATTTAGACAGAACTAAACAGTTCAGGAAATCTGATCAACTTTTCCTGTCTTATGCAGAAGGGAAATTGGGCCTTCCAGTTACTAAGGTGTCCCTCTCAAGATGGCTTACCTCTATAATTACCTTTGTCTATGAAATCAGACATCAAAAACTGCCTTCAAGACCTAGAGCTCATTCATCTAGGGCATTAGCTACATCTGTAGCTTTTCAGGACAGGCTACCTATAGATTCCATTTGTGCAGCAGCCACTTGGGCTTCTCCTCATACCTTCATTTTACATTACAAAATGGATATGGCCTCCAGAAACCGCACCAGCTTTGGTTCCACTGTTCTCAAGAGTCTGTTCCGATAGGCCACCCAGAATAAGGTGCTAGGGACGCGGTCCCATCCAGCAAGAATGAAGGCGAGATTGACAACTTAACAATAAGAAGTTATGCACCTACCATAACGTTCCATGTTAGTTGTCTTCTTCTCGCCTTCTTTCTTGCGTCCCACCCTCCTTCCCCCTAGCCTGGACAGACCGATAGGAAATTTTGGGATCTTCCTTTGGAGTTTCCTTCCCACATGTTCTACCACCTCTATTCCCCCTTTTATGTTTTTGTAGCTTACATTCAGGTTTATATAGAGGTGGGTTCTTTTTTCTCCATACTATGGAGACCAGAACTGCTTGGTTTAGCTATGAAACGAAATCTGAGTAGTTACCGCCTAGCATTGTGGGATATAGGGGAGCCTCGAGCCGGTGGAATTAGCGCTCGAGCTTTAGTATTGGCCGAAAGAAAGAAGGCAAGAAGAAGACAACTAACATGGAACGTTATGGTAGGTACATAACTTCTTATTATACTTCACATGCATTGCTATATGTCATATAACCTAAGCAAAATTACATAAATTATTCAGTTCTTGCCCCTTTTTTTAAACAAGAAACATCTTTATTCAATCATCACTTACGACATAAGCAATCATCCATTTATATAAATGAAAACAAACCACACCAACACAATCCTAGTTGCAAGCATTTTACATAACAAACCATATGGACACACTCCCATTTGTAAACATTATAAATCACTTATATTCTACCCAATCACTTCCAGTGAAACATTACATAGCTCATTTAAGCCCTGCCTTCTTATAAACCTCATTCCTCACCTGTATGTATTATTCCCACAATTCCCATTTTTTTCGTACATAATTTGCTCCTACCCTTTTCTAAAGATCTCAATTACTGTTGTTTTAGATCTGTTACTATAGTCAATACTTCTAATATAGTTGGTTTAGATTTTGATTTCCATTTTCTAGTAATTGCTTTTTTGGCAGCCACCATAATTAGACACAGCAAGGCCTTATCATTTATAGACAATTCTGATTCTGTATCATAGCTCAGATAAATCATCTCCCTTGTCACACCAATTCGCCCACCCAGCATCTCCAAAAGTGCATCCCACAGGGAATCCTTAAAGTCTGCCAATCCACTGCATTCCCAGAAAATATGTTCCCAAGTACCTCTTTCTTCCCTGCCATACCTCCAACATTTGCTGTCTACTTGAGGAAAACTTCTCTGGACTCTACTTGGGGTATAAAATATCTATGTAAATATTTACAAGCAATGTTTCTTTGTGAACTGCTTATCCAATCTCTCTTCCCAATTCTTTCTATCCTCCTTTGATTGATTCTTATAGTTATCACGCAATATTTTATATGCTCTAATAATTATTCTTTTTTAACAGTAGTTTCTGTTCTAGATTCTACTGAAAACTCTACAAGTGCTGGTCATTCATTTAGGACCCCCCTATTTCTTTCAGGTAGCCTATACTGTGATATCAATCTTTTTTTTTTCAAACACCTTTATTGAATTATCAGTTGTGACATAGGCAAATTTACATTTATATAAAAGCAGTCCAATTATCTTAACATAAACATTGTACTTCACATATATTGCTATATATCATATTACCTAAGCAATATTACATAAATTATTCAATTCTTGCTTTTTTTAAACAAGAAACATCTTTATTAAAACATCACTTACTACACAGGCAATCATACATTTATATAAATGAAAGCAAATGACATCGACACAATCCTAGTTGCAAGCATTTTACATCACAAACCTTACTGACACACTCCCAGATGTAAACATTACACAACACTTATAATCTACCTAATGTTTCTCACTTGAACATTACATAGCTCATTTAAGTCCTGCTGCCTTTTAGACCTTATTCCTCCCTTGGATGTATTGTTTCCACAATTCACATTTTCTCCTACGCAGTTTGCTCCTACCCTTTTCTAAAGATCTCAATTTCAGTTGTTTTATCTCTGTTACTATATTTTCTACTTCTAGTATAGTTGGTTTAGATTTTGATTTCCATTTTCTAGTAATTGCTTTTTTGGCAGCCATCATTATTAGATGCAGCAAGGCCTTACCATGTCTAGGCAATTCCAATTCTGGATCATAGCTCAGAAAAAAATAACTCAATCCTTGATAGGGAAGGCAATCTCTAACCTGGTGTCCAAATAACCTCTTGACCTCTTCCTATTCTATTACCTTTCCCTCTCTAGTTATTTGCTCCCAATACCTTGGTTCCTTTGCCAGTTTTCTCCAATAAATTCCAGCCCCCTCTTGCTTATTGTCTATATCCCTAATTGCAGTCATCGATTCCTGTGTTGGCTTAGTTCTTAAAATACTTTCTGCTACTTTATGCATATATTATTCTGTATGATTATTCTTAATCTCCTTAAAGGCCTGTATCCAAAATCCCAGTCTTTCCTTGCTTCTTGAGCTTTCCCCCAATTTAACATCATCCCATTACACTTTGAATTACAGTTTTCTGCTTGTAAGGAAATTATTATGTTTTTTGAGCTATGATACAGAATCAGAATTACCTGGACAAGTAGTGAATATAGTAAAAGAGGTAAAGGAACAGGAAGTGGGATCTTTAGAAAAGGATTGGAGCAAATAATGTAGAAAAATGGAAACTGTGGGACTAATACATGTATAAAATGTTTTGGAAGAGGAATGACTTTTAAGAGATGGCAGGAACTGAACATTTTGTGTAATGTTGCTCTTATTTATATTGTGTAGAACAATATATGTGATATTTAATGTCTATAAATGTGAACTTTTTAATAAGGTTTGTTTACTTTTATATAAATGTAAGTTTGCCTATGCCACATGTGAAAATTCAGTAAAGGTGTTTAAAAAAAAGCTTTTTACACTCAGTGGTGGTTTGCCCTTTGTTATGAGGTTGTGCAACTGGGGTGTGGTTAAATAAGTTGGGAAGGGCACAACTTGAATTACACCCAGTGCCATTTTTTAACTTTGCAATGAGGAGTCTTAGTCTAACAGCTGTCTTAATAAATAGTACCAAATGTAACATAACATGATGGTGCCACCAGGAAAACCTTGTTGTTGGCATCTTGGATCATGAGCAGGATTTACTAGGCACATTTTTTAACATATTTGTTAAGTCACATTCATGTTCCAAAATGAGTTTGTGTAAATTAATACAGAAAAAACTGTAATAATAATTTCTATTTTTATTGTGCAGTATGCATATGCTTCTTTTAATTTTTTTCCACCAACATTACGTAAATTGTTCCATTCTTGTTTTCCCTTCACTCTCATTCCTCCTTCTAAGCATTATTCTATGAAAATTCTTCCTTCCCTTTTTTAACAGTTCCACCTCCAATTCGTTAGTCTCCTTTAACAATATTCACTACATCCATTACAGTTAGTTTAGAGTTTGATTTCCTCTTTTTAGTTAATTGCTTTTTTGACCGATAATAGCAGTAAAACTTAATGAGCCCTTACTATGTTTATGCAATTCTGATCCAGTATCCCAGCTCTAAAAATCCTTTTCTTCATTACTAGTATTTGTTCCCCTAACATTTCTGACAAACCTCTCTATAAGAAATTTTTAAAATCTGCCAACTCATTACATTCCCCACAACATATTCTCAAATTCTTCTTTCTTTTACATCATATCATATATCCAACATTTGCTATCTACATAAGGGAAAAAAATCTATGTACTCTGTGTGGGCTGTAAAATATCCATTAAAACTAATTCATGCAAAAATCTTAAACCTTCCAGAGCTGGTTGCATTCTTAGAAGGCCTATAATTTTTTTGTCATTGTTCCTTTTGTAATTTATCTTTCTGTTCTCTTTTCCCAATGTTTTTAAACCTCCTTTGATTGACAACTAGAGGCTTCTGAGCTCCCAAAAACCTTACATTGCCTATTTTTTTTTTTTTGCTCGATTATACTACTTACTGCACTTTTATTGTGTTCTGCTTATTTAATACTGTATTTTAAAACTGTAAACCAAACTGCACTTTTGTACTGCTTTTGTTTGCCTTAATGTGCTTGCTAAATTGTATTTTGTTGTGGTTTTTCACTGTTTGCAAAGCTTTTTTTGCTATTTTTCCCAAATGCAAAGTAATTTTTGCTACTTTCACTGTTTGCTAAACATCTGTTCTGTTTGTTCTGTTTTCCTGCTGAGCAGTGTTTTATATAACTGATTTGTTTGCTGTTTAAAACATTCTTTAGTGTCTCCTTGCTGTTTTTCTGCTGTTTAAAACATATTTTAGTGTCTGCCTGCTGTTTTTCTGCTGTTTAAATAATTTTTAGTGTTTCCTGCCTAAATTACTGTAGCTAGCAGCTGTAGTATAGTCTGTTTGTAGTGGTTGTTGTATTCTAAGAACACTTTCCAAACTATCTTTGATTAGAAGGGGTCCTTCTGCACCCTTGTGAGAGAAGTGTGCTGATTAGAACCTGTCTGGTGATGGGTGATTGTTCTAGGGCTTGGAATAAGCACCCTCACTGGTTCTTTTGAACTTTTTAAAAATGTTTTAAAAGTCTTTAGCTTCTGATATTTAAGCCCCAAGTTTGAACAGGTTTCTGCTTGTTTGAACTGAGCTGAACTGAGGTGGTCTATCATCCACATCTCTAAGCTGAGATTCCAGAAGACTAGAGGCTTCTGAGCTTCCGAAAAAACTTAAGTTGCCCGTTTTTTTTTTTTTTGCTTGAATATACTATTTACTGCACTTTTATAGTGGTCTGCTTATTTAATACTTTATTTTAAAACTGTAAACTAAACTGCACTGTTTGTACTTCATTTGTCTGCCTTATTGTGCTCGATAAATAATATTTTGTTGCTGTTTTCATTGTTTGCACAGCTTTCTTGCTATTTTCACTGATAGCAAAGTAACTGTTGTGACTTTTCACTGTTTGCTAAGCATCTGTGCTGTTTGTTCTGTTTTTCCACCAGGCAGTGTTTTAAATAACTGATCTGTTTGCTGTTTAAAATATTCTTTAGTGTTTCCTTGCTGTTTTTCTGCTGTTTAAAACATTTTACTGTCTCCCTGCTGTGCTTCTGCTGTTTAAATTATTTTCTAGTGTTCCCTGCCTAAATTAGTGTAGCTAGCAGCTGTAGCATAGTCCAGATACAGGTTTGCTGCATCTTTGTCTGTGTGGAGTGGCTGTTGTATTCTGAGCACAGTTTCCAACCCATCTTTTATTAGAAGGGGAGGGGTGCTTCTGCACTCTTGTGAGAGAAGTGTGCTGATTGGAACCCGTCTGGTGAAGAGTAATTGGACTAGGGCTTGTAGTAAGCACCCTCATTGGCACTTTTGAACATTTTTTTAAGTTTTTAGCTTCTCGTATTTAAGCTCTGAGTTTGAGCAGGTTTCTGCTTGTTAAAACCAAGCTGAACTGAGGTGATCTACCAGCCACAACTCTGAGCTGAGATTTTAGAAAACTAGAGGCTTCTGAGCTTCCTAAAAACATTAAGTTGCCTGTTTTTTGCGTTCTCCTTATTTAATAGTGCATTTTAAAACTGTTGACTAAACTGCATTGTTTGCACTGCATTTGTCTGCCTTACTTTGCCGGTTAAATCATATTTTGTTGCTGCCTGTTTGCAAAGCTTTTTTTGCTATTTTCACTGATTGCAAAGTAATTGTTGCTACTTTTCACTGTTTGCTAAACATCTGTTCTGTTTTCCTGCCAAGCAGGGTTTTAAATAACTGATTTGTTTGCTGTTTGAAACATTCTTTAGTGTCTCCTTGTTGTTTTTCTGCTCTTCAAAACATTTGTAGTGTCTCACAACTGTTTTTCTACTGTTAAATCATTTTTAGTGTTCCCTGCCTAAATTAGTGTAGCTAGCAGTTGTAGCATAGTCCAGATACAGGTTTGCTGCATCTTTGTCTGTGTGGAGTGGCTGTTGTATTCTGAGCACATTTTCCAAACCATCTTTGATTAGAACGGGTGCTTCTGCACCCTTCTGAGAGAAGTATGCTGATTGGAACCTGTCTAGTGAAGAGTAATTGGTCTATGGCTTGGAGTAAGCACCCTCAAGTTTTTAGCATCTGGTATTTAAGCCCTAAATTGGCTTGTTATAACCAAGCTGCACTGAGGTGGTCTACCAGCCACAACTCTAAGCTGAGATTTCAGAAGACTAGAGGCTTCTGAGCTTCCATAAAAACTTAAGTTGCCTGTTTTTTTTGCTTGATTATACTATTTACTGTACTTTCATTATGTTCTGCTTATTTAATAGTGTATTTTAAAACTGTAGACTAAACTGCACTGTTTGTACTGCATTTGTCTGCCTTACTGTGCCAGTTAGATCATATTTTGTTGCTGTCTGTTTACAATGCTTTTTTATTTTCATTGATTGCAAAGTAATTGGAGTCTGCATGTCCTCCCTGTGGTCACGTGGGTTTCCTCCGGTTTCCTCCCACATCCCAAAGACATGCAGTAGGTGGATTGGACACTCTAAATTGGCCCTAGGTGTGAGTATGTGCATGTATGTGCCTTCTGTGGAAGGTTGGGCACTGGGCTGGCAACTTGACACCGTAAAGAAAACTCCACTGCCAATCATGAGTGGACAGATGATCCGCTGTGGCGACCCCTAACCGGGAAAAGACGAAAGAAGAAGAAGAAGAATTGATTGCAAAGTAATTGTTGCTACTTTTCACTATTTGCTCAGCAGGTGTTCTGTTTTCCCACCAAGCAGTGTTTTAAATAGCTGATTTGTTTGCTGTTTAAAACATTCTTTAGTGTCTGCTTGCTGTTTTTCTGCTGTTTAAATCATGTTTTAGTTTTCCCTGCCTAAATTTGTGTAGCTTGCAGCTGTAGCATAGTCTGGATATAAGTTTCTGCAGCTGGGTCTGTTTGTAGTGGCTGTTGTATTCTGAACACATTTTCCAAGCCAACTTTGATTAGAAGAGGTGTTTCTGCACCCTTGTGAGAGATGTGTGCAGATTGGAACCTGTCTGGTGAAGAGTAATTGGTCTAGGGCTTGGAGTAAGCATCCTCATTGGTTCTTTTCAACTTTCTTAACATTTTTATTATGTTTTTAGCTTCTGGTATTTAAGCCCCACGTATGGGCAGGTTTCTGCTTGTTTGAACCAAGCTGAACTGAGGTGGTATACCAGCCATAACTCTGAGCTGAAATTCCAAAAGATTATAGGCTTCTGAGCTTTCCAGAAATCTTAAGTTGTCTGTTTTTTTTTTTTGAGTGTATTATCTACTGCACTTTTATTGTGTTCTGCTTATTTAATAGTATATTTTAAAACTGTAAACTAAACTACACTGTTTGCACTGCATTTGTCTGCCTTACTGTGCCTGTTCAATCATATTTCGTTGCTGTTTTCACCATTTGCAAAGCTTTTTTTGTTATTTTTACTGTTTGCAAACTAATTGTTGCTACTTTTCTCTGTTTGATAAAGATCTGTTCTGTTTGCTGTGTTTTCCCACCAAGCAGTGTTTTAAATAACTGATCTGTTTGCTGTTTAAAACATTCTTTATTGTCTCCTTGCTGTTGTTCTGGTGTTTAGAAAACATGTTTACTGTCTCCGTGCTGTGTTTCTGCTATTTAAATAATGTTTTGGTGTTCCCTGCCGAAATTAGTGTAGCTAGCAAGTGCAGCATAGTCCATATACAGGTTTGCTGTATCTGGGTCTGTTTGTAGTGGTTGTTGTATTTTGAGCACATTTTCCACATTTCTTTGATTAAAAGGGGCACTTCTGCAGCCTTGTGAGAGAAGTGTGCTGACTGGAACCTGTCTGGTAAAGGGTAATTGGTCTAGGTCTTGGAGTAGGCACCGTCATTGATTCTTTTGATCTTTTTAATTTTTTTTAAGTTTTTAGATTCTGATATTTAAGCCCTGAGTTTTATCAGGTTTCTGCTTGTTTGAACCGAGCTGCCCTGAGGTGGTCTACCAGCCACAACTCTGAGCTGAGATTCCAGAAGTCTAGAGGCTTCTGAGCCTCCAAAAAATCTTAAGTTGCCTGCTTTTTTTTTTTTTTTTTTTGCTTGATTATATTATTTACTATATTTTTATTGTGTTCTGCTTATTTAATACTGTATTTGAAAACTGTAAATTGAACTGCACTGTTTGTACTGCATTTGTTTGCCCTATTGTGCCTGGTAAATCATATTTTGTTGCTGCTTTTACTGTTTGCAAAGCTTTTCTTGCTATTTTCACTGACCGAAAAGCAATTTTTGCTACTTTTCATGGTTTGCCAAGCATTTGTTCTGTATGTTCTGTTTTCCCACCAAGCAGGGTTTTAAATAACTGATTTGTTTGCTGTTTGAAACATTATTTAATGTCTCCTTTTTGTTTTTCTGCTGTTTAAAACATTTTTAGCATCTTACTGTTGTTTTTTTCTGCTGTTTAGATAATTTTTTAGTGTTCCCTACCTAAATTAGTGTAACTGGCAGTTGTAGTATAGTCCAGACACATGTTTGCTGCATCTTTGTCTGTGTGGGGTGGCTGTTGTATTCTGAGCACATTTTCCAAGCCATCTTTGATTAGAAGGGGTGCTTCTGCACCATTGTGAGAGAAATGTGCTGATTGGTGCATGTCTGGTGAAGGGTAACTGGTCTAGGGCTTGGAGTAAGCACTGTCATTTGTTTTTCTGAACATTTTAATATTTTTTAAGTTTTTAGCTTCTGGTATTCAAACCCCAAGTTTGAGTAGGTTTCTGCTTGTTTGAACCAAGCTGAAATGAGGTAGTCTACCAGCCACAACTCTAAGCTGAGATTCCAAAAAACTACAGGCTTCTCACCTTCCCAAAAACCTTGTTGTCTGTTTTTTTTTTTTTTTTTTGCTTGAATATACTATTTACTGCACTTTTATTGTGTTCTCCTTATTTAATAGTATATTTTAAAACTGTAAACTAAACTACACTGTTTGCACTGCATTTGTCTGCCTTACTGTACCTGTTCAATCATATTTTGGTGCTGTTTTCAATGCCTGCAAAGCTTTTATTTTGTTATTTTCACTGATTGCAAAGCAATTGTTGCTACTTTTCACTCTTTGCTAAGCATCTGTTCTGTTTGTTCTATTTTCCTGGCAAGCAGGGTTTTAAATAACAGATTTGTTTGCTGTTTAAAACATTCTTTAGTATCTCACTTTTGTTTTTCTGCTGTTTAAATCATTTTTTAGTGTTCCCTGACTAAATTAGTGTAGCTCGCAGCTGTAGCATAGTCGAGATACAGGTTTCTGCCCCTTGGTCTATTTGTATGTCTATTGTATTCTAAGCACATTTTTCAAGCCATCTTTTATTAGGAGTGCTTCTGCACCCTTGGGAGAGAACCGTGCTGATTGGAACCTGTCTAATGAAGGGTAATTGGTCTAGGGCTTGGAGTAAGCTCCATCATGTGTTCTTTTGAACATTTTTAATATTTTTTTTAAGTTTTTAGTTTCTGGTATTTAAGCCCCAAGTCTGAGTAGGTTTCTGTTTGCTTGAACTGAGCTGAACTGAGGTGATATACCAGCCACAACTCTAAGCTGAGATTCCATAAAACTAGAGGCTTCTGAGCTTCCGAAAAACCTGAAGTCCCCCCCCCCCTTTTTTTACTTGAATATACTATTTACTGCACTTTTATTGTGTTCTGCTTATTTAATACTCTGTTTTAAAACTGCAAACTAAACTGTACTGTTTGTATGCATTTGTTGCCTTACTGTGCTTGTTAAATCATATTCTCTTGCTGTTTTCACTGTTTGCAAAGCTTTTTTGCTATTTTCACTGATTGCAAAGTAATTGTTGCTACTTTTCACTGTTTGCTGTTTAAAACATTCTTTAGAGTCTCCTTGTTGTTTTTCTGCTGTTTAAAACATTTTTACTGTTTCCCTGCTGTGTTTCTGCTGTTTTAAATCATTTTTTTAGTTTTCCCTGCCTAAATTCATGTAGCTAGCAGTTATAGCATATTCTGCATCTGGGTCTGTTACTAGTGGCTATTGTATTCTAAGCACATTTTCCAAGCCATCTTTGATTAGAAGGTGTGCTGATTGGAACCTGCCTGGTGAAGAGTAATTGGTCTAGGGCTTGAAGTAAGCACAGTCATTGGTTCTTTTGAACTTTTTAAAAATTTTTAAAAGTTTTTAGCTTCTGATATTTAATCCCCGAGTTTGAGCAGGTTTCTGCTTGTTTGAACTGAGTTGCACTGTGGTGGTCTACCAGCCACATCTCTGAGTTGAGATTCCCGAAGACTAGAGGCTTCTGAGCTTCCAAAAAAAACTTAAGTTGCCTGTTTTTTTTTTTTTTTTTTTTTGCTTGATTATACTATTTACTGTATTTTTATTGTTTTCTGCTTATTTGGTAGAGTATTTTAAAACTGTAAACTAAACTTCACTGTTTGTGCTGGATTTGTCTGCCTTACTGTGCCTGATAAATTGTATTTTGTTGCTGTCTCCACTGTTTCCAAAGCTTTTTTTGTGCTATTTTTACTGATTGCAAAGTCATTTTTAGTACTTTCACTGTTTGCTAAGCATCTATTATTTTTGTTCTGTTTTCCTGCCAAGCAGGCTTTTAAATAACTGATTTGTTTGCTGTTTGAAACATTCTTAAGTGTATCCTTGCCATTTTTCTGTTGTTTAAATCATTTGTTTAGAGTCTCACTGCTGTTTTTCTGCTGTTTAAATCATTTTTTAGTGTTCCCTGCCTAAATTAGTGTAGCTAGCAGTTGTAGCATAGTCCAGATACAGGTTTCTGCATCTGTGTCTGTTTCTAGTGGCTGTTGTATTCTGAGCACTTTTTCCAAGCCAGTTGCCTGTTTTTTTACTGTTTTTTAATATACTATTTACTGTACTTTTATTGTGTTCTGCTTATTCAATACTGTATTTTAAAACTGTAAACTAAACCCCACTGCTTGTACTGCATTTGTCTGCCTTACTGTGCCTGTTAAATCGTATTTTGTTGCTGTTTTCACTATTTGCAAAACTTTTGTTGCTATTTTTCACTGATTGCTTCTACTTTTCATTGTTTGCTAAGCATCTGTTCTGTTTGTTCTGTTATCCCACCAAGCAGGATTTTAAATAACTGATTTTTTGCTGTTTGAAACATTCTTTAGTGTATCCTTGCAGGTTTTCTGTTGTTTAAATCATTTATTTAATGTTCCCTACCTAAATTAGTGTAGCTTGCAGCTGTAGCATAGTCCAGATATAGGTTTGCTGCATCTTGGTCTGTTTGTAGTGGCTGTTGTATTCTGAGCACATTACCAAGCCATATTTGATTAGAAGGGGTGCTTCTGCTCCCTTGTGAGAGAAGTGTGCTGATTTGAACCTGTCTGCTGAAGGGTGATTGGTCTAGTGTTTGGAATAGCAGCCTCTTTGGTTCTTTTGAACTTTTTAAAAGTTTTTTTAAGTGTTTAGCTTCTGGTATTTAAGCCCCAAGTTTGAGTGGGTTCCTGCTTGTTTGCATCTCATTCAGCACTGTGCACTGCCGTGCAATTGTGTGTCATAGCCAGAAAGATAATTTTAACATGCTTTCCCTCAGATGCAGCTGTAGTACATTAGTGTACTCCTCATCCTTAGTACATTTCCAGTCTAAGAGATATTGCTATTGAGCTCTGATCTATTAAACTATCGACCAAAAACCCTATCAGAAATACCCATCTACAGAGCACCTCCTAGATCAGTTCTGAAAGCTACCTTTTGTGTTAACATTTCTTCAAACCTAGCATTATGGACAGTTGGACTACCACTGTTTCTTCTGCCAGCCTTGTTGACTTGGGTCTCCTGAGGCAGTGTAACAACTGCCTCATGTACACTGACAACCCTCTACTAATAACTCACTCTAGTGCAGAGTGCGAGAGATGTATCTACACCAAGAATCTTGAATCACTGCTCTCTAGCACTCAAAACAGTAATACTGAAGAGGTTGTCCACTCACCCACCACTACTCACGCACATACTACCACTACTCATACACATAGTATGCTTCCAACACATAAATTAACATACACGGAGGTTCTCTCAAAAAACTTACAGAAGCACGAGAGACCTCCAAAACACAAAACTCCTACAACTAACACAGTTCCCACAGCACCCAAAACATATAGCAACACCAGTGTCTCACCTGCCAAACCCTTAAGGCGTAACACTCATAAACCAAATTTTCTTGTCATTGGAGACTCCATAGTGAGACACAGGGATAACCCAATCACCAGTTAGATAAGGAGAAAGTCATGGTTAGCTGCCTGTCTGGTGCCAGGATCCATCAGATCATTCATGCACTTAGGTATCTCAGCAACAACTACCATTATGACTCTGTCATAGCTCATATTGGAGTGAATGACCTGAGATGTACCTCACTGGACTATATGAAGAGAGACATAATTGAGCTCTCTGAGAATGTGTCCCAGGCAGGTATGTCCCTAGCCTTCAGCAACATATTACACTTACCTCAAATGATGCCACAGTATAAACAAAAAATGACTGATTTCAATAATTGGCTTAGTTTTTGGTGTCATTCCAAGGGGATCCAGGCTCTGTCAGCCTGGGATGGCATGGTCGACTAATCTCACTGATTTGCCAGTGATGGTTTGCACCTGGCACTACTAGGCTTTTGGATTCTGGCAAATGCTCTTGCCTCCCCCATAGTGACTTTTTTAGGGAAGGTCTCAAAATTGCAGACGTGAAAATTGACAGTAATAACAAAATAAAGATTATGCTGCTAAATGCTAGGAGCTTAAACCAGAAACTGTACACCCTGGAAGTACTGCTCTCACTGCAAGATGTAGATGTCTGTGCAGTAAAAGAAACCTGGTTCAAGGCCTCACAGAGTATCCCAGCCTTGTAAGGCTACAATGTCTTCCATTACTTCAGACCACAAAGAACCAAAAGAGGTGGTATTTCTATTTATATTAGAGATAAATTCACCTCCAGACTAGTTAGACAGGACAATTCCATGGCATTACTCCATGTTCAAATTACTGTGGGTAACACCCCCATTCAAGTCATAGCTAGTTATAGACCCCCCTCCATGGATCCTGATGCACATGAGGCCTACCTGACCAAACTGAAGTCAATCCAAATATTGCCAAACACTCTGGTCATGGGAGATTTCAATTATCCCACCATCAACTGGGAAACCTACTCTAGCCCTAACTCACTAGTGCAAAAGCTCCTTGACTTTGTTAACTCAAATGCCCTGGAACAAATTGTTCAAACTCCAACAAGAGGAACAAACATACTAGATCTGGTCCTCACTAACATGACAAACAGATGTACCACTGCAACTGTCAGACCCTCATTAGTTAAATTAAACCACAAATCAGTTGCCTGTGAACTGGCACTAACACCAGAACTCACAAAGGGTGAAGTCAGACTAAAAAACTTCACCAAGGCAAACTGTACCCCCTAGGGGAAGGCATAAATGCATTCTAGGCCCCACCCCTATCTAGAAGTGGAAGCTACACCAAAGCTTACATTAAAGCCCTTTACAATCACTTGTATAAGTGTATAAACTTGGCTGTTCCAGACAGAATCAAAGCCAAAGCCCCAAGTAAAAACAAGCCACCATGGTGGACATACAGCATCAACAAACTTTACAATAAATGCCAAAGTTTGCTGTCTAGGAAAACTAAGGTGAGGTCTCAACAGTAGAAAAGAGTCCTCCTCAGCCTCATCAGGCAAATAAGACAAATGTCAAATACTCTAAGCGTAAAAACTTAGCAATCACAGCCAAGGATAACCATGAGGCCTTTTAGTGCTACATACACAGCCTAAAAGGTAGGACCCAAGCCTGTACAGATCTAGTGACTAACGGTATCAGACACACTAATCCCAAAGAGATAGCAAACCTTCTGACAGACAGATTTGGTGAAATTTCCCTTATCTCCTCCAAACTTATCATAGACTCTGCCCCCAACATCTCCCCCACCCTACATATTCAAACAGCAGGTCATTAAAGCGTCGTCTAAGGCAAAAAGCACAGCCTCTATGGTACCAGATAACATCCTAAGCTGTCTTCTAAACAAACTAAAACATGAACTAGCATCACCATTAAGTACCCTTTTCACTCACAGCCTAACCACAGGCTTTGTTCCTGCGGAATGAAGAACAGCAACAATTATTCCCCTCCACAAAGGTGGCTTAGCAACAGACCCAGGGAATTATAGACCCATAAGTCTGGCCAGCCTCATCTGTAAGGCCATAGAATGTATCATCATGGACCTCATAAATAAAGACAACTGTGACCTCCAAACCCTGGATCCGACCCAGTTCGCTTTGTCAAGGGCAGATCCTGCCTGTTAAACCTGGTGGATTTCTTCAAAAATGGGACCAGGGCCATTGATGAGAGTAAATCTTTGCACACAGCATACCTTGACTTGATCAGGGCTTTCAATGCAATCCCACACTCAGGGATTACCGATAAACTTAGAAAACTGAATGTAAGCCCCTTTGTTATAAGTTGGGTTGCCAAATGGCTCACAAGCCAGTCACACACTGTCAAAGTGCGTGACTCCACATCAACCAACAGACTTGTCATAAGTGGGGTGCCACAAGGGTCAGTGTTGGGGCCCCTACTGTTTGGTATATACTTCTCAGAAGTCCTGGCTAAAACTAAGGGACTGTGGCTGGCCAAGTTTGCAGACAACTGCAATTTGGATGCAATTATCAAATCCCCAAATTATGTCAGTATACTTCAGAAGGGTCTTGCACAGACCAACGATTGGTGTCTTAGTCACAGTCTCAAATTAAAAGCAAAGAAATGCATCATCATTCCCTTCTGTAAAAAAACAATGTGCCTTCACACTATCAAATTAACAATACCCTCTGCATCAACAAAGTGGTAAGGGATCTGGGATCACAAGCAGACTGCGACCTTAATTTTGACCACCATATGTCTATTGTAGTAAGGAAGGCCTTCTATGTAGCACACTTGTTTAGCAAAGTTATCACCTCTAGAGCAAAAGAGGTCATAACCCCTCTATATTCGTCACTAATCAGGCCCATAATTGAGTATAACTCCCCTTTTGGCATGTACCGCTCAAAACATCTGCAGCAATTGGAGAGACCCCAGAAGTTTCTAACAAACAAGATCAAGGACCCCCTTACACAGACTAACTAAAGTCCCTGTCACTATACTCAGTATCATATAGATTTCTTAGGAGGGAGACTTATGCTGTCTTACAGAGCAATCTCAGACCTAAACCTAATGAATTTGCTGCACATCTGTAAACCAAACGGGACTAGAATTACCTGTTTTAGGGACCTAAATATGGTCTGCAACTTGAATAGGATGTGCTGGAGGGACAGATTTGTCTTAGAGTGACTGCATCATCTTTGGAATAGGCTGCCAATTCATTTGGAGCAGACCACCTCTATGAAACGGTTCAAAATGAACCCGAATGAGTGGATGGATCGCTGTAAATTCATACCAGGGATAGTGCCCACAACTCTCCTGGACATAAGCAGTCATTACTAAATACAGTCCTGGGTATTGACTAGAGTATCTATGGTATTACATTGGGATAAAACAGCTAGGCTTGAAATGACCTGTGTGTCGATAGGATCATAGGAAGTTACTAGGCTATGATCTTACCATCATTGTGCAACATTTTTTATGTCCTACTAATTATCCCTATTTTAACAAGATCTTCTGCTCTATATTCAACTAAAAACTTACTCTACAAGATCTGGTGTTTCTTTAGTAATTCCTTTCCCCTTTGTCTTTGCCTGTACTGTTTTATATATCCTTGATAGTGAAGGCTATCTCTAACTTGTGGTCCAAACACCTGTTTAGCCTCATCACACTTGATTAGCATTCTCTCCTGAGATGTTTTCTCCCAGTAGTGTTATTCCTTTGATATGTTCCTCCAATAAATTCTAACCCTACTCCTTACCCATTTTCTGTTCTCAACTTGCAGGTATGCTTATTAGTAATATTGCATTTCTCCATTTACGTGCTGCCTTAATTTTCAGAATACTTTCCATTACTTTATGAATATAATATTCTGTATGGTGTCACTGTACCCTTTAAGGACTTGCATCAAAAATTCTAGTATATCTTTATCTCTTGACCCTCCCCATTTCATTATCAATCTTTTCCGTCTTGATTTATAACATTTTGCTTGAATTATATATTAGGACCTTAACTATATTGCTTTAAAGTGCCCCTTCAAGTCAGGGAACATTAGGACACCTTGTTCTTTCAGTAGAATCAGCTTAACCAACTAAACATGTATCCCCCTTCCCTCTGAAATAAAAATATTCCTGATCTTTATATAAGACTAAAGGGACCATAAAATTTCCATTGCTTTATCTGACTATCCATATCCGTCATAAAGAGGTTCCATTTTCTTAATTAATGTATTATCTTCTATTTAATCTCTTTCCACATATCCTTAGCTTTTGTAACAAACTTCCTTTCAATCCTTATGTCACGATGTGAGGTACTGCTGTAGGGCATTGGATGTGTAACATATGCTAGCACAGCTAGCTGGAATTTTGGAAAGAATTATATGTCATTTGTATATCAAATTGATTTGTACAGATGACTGTGTTGAAAATGTACCTGTAAAGTTGCTTGTGTTAAAAATGTATCAACAGTGGTTCCTGACTGTATTGTAACTTAATTAAATGCATATGCTTTAACAGAGGATACAGGAAGAGAAGATGTTAATCAGAATCCAGCTGGAGCTAACTTTGAAAAATGCTCTGAAATTAAATTACTAGGCCTAGGTCATAAATATTGTATCTTACATTTACTAGGCCTAGGCCATAAAGATTGTATCTTACAGTTCTGTTGCAGCCAGAGACAAAACATCTGTAAAAACAAGTACATGGAAGTCTTCTGTATTGTCTTTAGCAATGAACTAATTGCTACTGTGGAAGGGTAGAAGTTTGAAATTGTTTTATGACTTTCAGAAGCTGCATCAGATCTTAACAAACTCTATGTGTGTGTCTCTTATTTACACATATGTGCTAAATCCTGGCAGTTCTAGCAATGAGGGGTTGCATGGGAACCAGAAATAAGATGATCTGATGTATTTGATGCCATTCTGTGATCCATCCACTAAAAAATAAAGTTTAATACTAGGTGAGACTGAAGTCTCAGGGCACTCTGTTTTTGGAACCTGACAAAGAAGGACCTTTCACCTACTTCATCTTGCCTTGTGCAGGTAAGTCACTAGGGAATAGCAATTCTTTAGATAAGTCAGGAAAATATAGTGAGATTAGTTAAGTACTGTTTTTCTGTATCTGTGTGAACCTGTTCATCTGTGTTATTTAAATATTTCCTGTGATTGAAACTCTAATGGTTGTGGTAGGTAGATATTCCATATTTTCATGTTCTTTTATTATTTATTATTAAATATATTTAAACTTTTCATTGTGACTGGTCCTTTACAGAATATTGTAACCTTTGAGAATACTTATATATATTTGGTGATCCTGTAGCCACTCCTGAAAGCCTTACTGCATTGGTCAAAATATTTCACTCACTATAATTGGGTACCCTTGTAAGAGTTAGGATAGCTGGCTTTGGAGTGTCTGGTGGCAGTAACTATCTTATAGTCCGGGCAGAAGGGGGCATAGCTAGTAAATCTGTACCACCCTTCCCAGGTGTGTGTGTGTGTGTGTGTGTGTGTGTGTGTGTGTGTGTGTGTGTGTGTGTGTGTGTGTGTGTGTGTGTGTGTGTGTGTGTGTGTGTGTGTGTAACTCAATTCTCAAACAGTGTGTGTGGGGAGCAGGGACACGAAGCACTAGTTTCACAGAGAGTGTGCTGGAGGACTTTGCTTGGACACTTGGCTGAGGACTCAACTCTAAAGCTGTGCCAGTGAGGAGTCTTACTGGGGACCTGGAGGGAGACAAAAAGAGAAATCCAGACCCTGGACTGAGTGTTTCCCCTATGTGCTCTTAAGGAAAATTGTGCTTGATGCAGAGACCTGCATCTGGAAATATTGGGTGTGTCTATTTTTGTTCCAAGTGATTGTCCCTCTCCAGTATCAGTGGTGAGGATTCAGGCTCCTTGATAACTGGCCAAGAGAGGGGGGACATCACACCTTATACCAAAATACTTCATGTTATCACATCCCTATAGGTATGGGTATTGCTAAACCAGTGTGTGCATGCATACATTATAACTTTTGTTTTAGCTTCATTAATGTTACATCTTCAAACAACTAGAAGCTATCTCAGACTGTTCCACATCACCAAATTTCCTGGATTGATCTAGTACAAAATAATACATTTCTGTACCATTTACATTCTTAAATTTGTGAATCCATTTTTTTTCTGCTAAAAAAAATCTAAATATAAAGAAAATAACATGGGGGACATTCCTGCCTTGTTCCCCTGTTCTAACGTAGATTGTCAGAGAGTACCCACTCCACTTTAATTATTGACTATGACCCTTCACATATCCTCCTTAACCCTATTATTCTGTCAGGGAAAGCAAATGCTACTATTACCCTAATCATAAAATCCCAGCTGACAGTACTGAATGTATTCACTACATAAAGACACAGTGTTTTCTTATACTCCTTTTCCCTCTGGACCATCATTGCTGTATTAATGTTATCAAATGTTTGCTTTTCTTCCACTAAATCACATTAATATGTATCTATTCACATTTCTCTTACCTAGTTTAGATATAAACACTTTTATAAGGTTTAAAATTGAAGTGGGTCTCTGTGATGCCAGGTATGAGCTGTCTTTATACTCTTTGATTAATACCAGCATCACTTTTTCTGCCTAAGTCCTCATACCCCAGGTCCCAGTCACCTTTTAAAAAGTTTTCCAGATACTTGTCACTGTCCTCATTCTTTCCTTTCTTACTTCCAAATTTCCACAAGAATATTGTCTGTTCTTGGAGGATTCCCTGTTGGTTGATTATACATCACTGTTTGTATTTCATCTCTTCCTGTCTTAGATATTAAGTGTTGAGCCTTGTTATCATCTGATCTTGGTATAACTAAGCCTTTCATAAATAATTCCATTTGTGTCTTTTCTTGGTTTCTCTGGTCCTCTGATTTATACAAATGTTCATAAAATTTCTGAAATTTCTTTAATACCACTATAGGATCTCATTTTCCTTTTTCATAAGCTGTCTATGTTTTGGCTACACCTTCTTCCATTTTCTGTTGCCTGAGTCATTTTGATAAAAGCTTTTGTGCTTTAAAGTTGTTATCAAATATATATTTGCTTAACAGCAACATTTCTAAACTCATGCTTGTTGTCCAAATACTTCCTTATTTTTCCTTTAGTACTCTACAGTTCTGCAATACTGCGGTGATGGTGCTGTGGTAGCATTGTCGCCTCACAGTAAGACGTTGTCCTGTTCGATTCTCAGCTAGAGCGTTTTCTGTGTGGAGACATGCGTGAATGAGCGTACCTTCATTGAAGGTTGTGTGTCAGGGCCGACAACTCGGCACGTAAAAATCTACTGCCAATCATTAGCGGACCAGAGTTCCACTGTGGCGACCCCTAACCGGGAAAAGCCGAAAGACACAACAACAGCAACAACAACTCTACAGTTCTGCAATACTTTAACCTTTGTCAGCCCCTCTAAATAATTCATATTACTTTTCCCTAAATTTCATTCTGTTTTTTTTTTCTATCATATTTTTAAAGTTAATTTTCATTTTATTCCATTCACTATCAAGAACATCTGAAATAATTTATGTATTTCCTATTAACTCTCAGATTATATCCACTACCCATCCTTTAAGTTCCTCAGTTTTAACAAATAAATATGGAAATTGTCAGTGTCTAATTTTTATATGCATACCCTGCATTGATATCTTTGCTTTTATTGGTCCATTATATGATACAGTTATTGGATGGGTATCAGAGCTTACAGTTAAATACACATGTTCCTGTAAAATGTGATTTCTATCCAGTCAAATCCTTATCATGGGGAAGAATATGTAAAGTTTGAATTCCTGCTAATAACTTTGCATATATTCCATACCAAATATTCTCTTGTATTTCTTCAGAAATCTGTCCTTTCTTGTTATATTGTCCATTCTAAGTACACCTGATATATCTTGACATTTGCAACTCAGGTTAGATTTTTCCATCCATGAATAATATTCCCTGCTGAAACTTACCATTTTTCCACAAATTCTCATAAGCTCCATAACAGTAGTTCTAGGTAGCTTATAAATACATACAAGCATAATTCTCCTCCCTTGCCAGTATCCCATTGTACCACAAATCTACCATTATTATTTTTTTAAGAATGGTACAGGATATGTACAAAGGTAGTATGACAGCGGTGAGGTCTGCGGTGGGAGTGACGGATGCGTTTAAGGTGGAGGTGGGATTACATCAAGGATCAGCTCTGAGCCCTTTCTTATTTGCAATGGTGATGGACAGGTTGACAGACGAGATCAGACAGGAGTCCCCGTGGACTATGATGTTTGCAGATGACATTGTTATCTGTAGTGAGAGTAGGGAACAGGTGGAGGAGACCCTGGAGAGATGGAGATATGCTCTAGAGAGAAAAGGAATGAAGGTCAGCAGGACTAAGACAGAATATATGTGTGTGAATGAGAGGGAGGATAGATGAATGGTGAGGATGCAAGGAGTAGAGGTGGCAAAGGTGAATGAGTTTAAATACTTGGGATCAATAGTTCAGAGTAATGGTGAATGTGGAAGAGAGGTGAAGAAGAGAGTACAGGCAGGATGGAGTGGGTGGAGAAGAGTGTCAGAAGTTATTTGTGACAGACGAGTACCAGTAAGAGTGAAAGGGAAGGTCTTCAAGAGGGTAGTGAGAGCAGCTATATTATATGGGTTGGAGACAGTGGCACTGACAAAAAGGCAGGAGTTAGAGCTGGATGTGGCAGAGTTAAAGATGTTAAGAGTTGCACTAGGTGTGACGAGGGTGGACAGGATTAGGAATAGGTATATTAGAAGGTCAAGGGTTGGAAGGTTTGGAGACAAAGCCAGAGAGGCAAGATTATGTTGGTTTGGACATGTGTTGAGGAGGGATGCTGAGTATATTGGGAAAAAGATGCTAAGGATGAAGCTACCAGGTAACAGGAAAAGGGGAAGGTCTAAGATAAGGTTTATAGATGTAGAGAGAGAGGGCATGCAGGTGGTTGGTGTGACAGAGCAAGATACAGAGGACAGGAAGAAATGGAAACAGATGATCCACTGTGGCGACCCCTAACGGGAACAGCTGAAAGATGATGATGATGATGATGATGACTGTTGAGGCTAATGTCACAATCAATATTATACTCCTTTCTTCATTTGTCTCTGACATTCTGTTAAATATCCACCATGATTTTTTTGCCAAATGTACATGCTCATTTATATCCATATGTGCCTTAACTAACATTATTTGCACCACACCCTTTTTAATACAGTTTAATATTCTTTACTTTTTGAATGTAGCTGTAAGGCTATTTACATGCCATGTTAATTTTGATAAAGCAGCCATTCTAATAAAAAGTATTTACTCCCACATATTAGTAATGACAGTTTTTTATTAAGTGTTTTCATCTTGATTGGCAGGTTTATCTTGTATATAGTTGCTTCTCCTCTGCATTTTCTGATTTAAAAAAAAACAGCCTCTTTTAACTCACAACAAACATGTACATGTAAAACTGTATGCCTTCCAAATAAGAGCAGTTGCCTCAGATTAACGGCTGCGCCAACAGGTATTGCATATCCTAAAGTTATGGTTAAGCATGCTAATCTGCATGCTAGAGCCTACTTTCGTACTTTGAAAAATTGATGTCTGTTCTTATCTTTTCTGTATTCCACTCCTAGATGTGAAAAACAAGTTGTATGCTTTCAGTAAACATTGCCATTTAGCCTTAAGAAAAGGTACACTGGCTGTCCTTAAACTAAATTGTGTACTGTTTAAATAGCTATGAAGTCAATTAGTTATATAACTGTTCAGTTCCCACAGTTTCAAAGTTTATTTCTTACTTTAGTTTTTGTTTTCATTGAACTGTATGCCAGTGTCCCTTTAAAGATTAATTACACTTTACCTCACAGATTACACTCAGAACACAATGCTTCGCTAAACTACTAGCTAGTATTTCTTTAAAAGCTAATTATGTTGTACCTTGTAGATCTCACTCAGAACATACTGTTCTGACTTCATGCCATAAACCAAAAACGTGTACTACTGGAAAGTTCTAGTTATTTGCTTTACAAAAGCAAGAAAGAAATACATTTCTTAATGTTTTTCATAACTTCCTCTTGTATTTTTGATGTATTTTTGCTTAAAATTTATCTATAGTTTATATTAAGAACATTAATCTAGGCAGCCATCCCTATAAAATAGAAACATTATCTTTTAATTATATATATGTGAGAGTGTATGTATGTGTGTGATACGATCAATGCTTATTTACATTTACCCCCAGCACCCAAAGATCACAGCATTATAATAATTTAAACTTCCTTATTTCTAGTTTTTCCTCACTTGTTACAGTGTAAATCCTGGGTACTTAATAATAATAATAATAATAATAATAGTAGTAGTAATTGTTAGGTGACTTATTAAGTCTGACCATAAAACAGTCTCCTTTCAAATAAAATTGAAATGAAAGAACCCTTCCACACAGGATACCTTTAGAAATGTCTTTAAGACAAACTATCTACTCCTAAGTGATAAATTGGCAAGTGTCAGAAAAATATGTATTAATGTGTGTATGCTTAATGCTAATTAGAAACTAAATAAGTTAACACATTTTTCATTCTATTTTATATGCACTGTTTTATATACAGTTGAGTTTCATATGAGACTGAAAAGATGATTTTTGAAACTGCAGTGTGCTTTTTGAAACTTGCAAGATGCCCTCTGACCTAGTAATTGCTAGCACAGCAATATTCATGTTTATGCCTTTTGGAAATGTACTTGAGAAGCAGGTGATTATCTGCTAGGTCAGGAAGAAATGAATGAACAATGCTATATTCTGTAATGTAATGATTTTAAACAATCAGCTCTGTTTGAAGTATGAGAACATGCACAGCTGCAGAAGTTAGAGATAACATAGACAAAAAGACTGTTAGAGAAATGAACTGCAATCTATACTTGCTTTGTGCTCGAATTAGCCATAGTACCTTGAATGGTAACATTGCATATATCTAACCAGTGGTAGCCAAGGCCACATTGTTTTTCTTAGGAAGTTTCTCACAAAAATTGATAGTACCAGCAGAATATTGTAAAAACAATCACTACAAAATGATGATGACAAAACTTGTGATTCACTACGTCAGCTTGGTAGGCAATGCCTTATTAGAAAATGTATAAAAATACCTGCATTTCCTGTTTCTAGTTAGACAAACTCTGTATTAGCACGTTTTTGTCTCCTTGCTGCAAGATTAAAGTGCCTTAACCTGAACCTACCGTGTATTGATAATTTTTAAAGTATATTTTTCCTTTGACACAAGCTTCAAATTCCCACCAAACCAAATTCATTCCGCTAAATATGTAGAAATGTACACCACCACAGTATACTAGCATGTAAACAGCTGCATAGATTAAGCAGTATCCCATAGGAAAAATACTCTGGGCAAACCCCAAGAAAAAAAAAACACAGCTGGTGGAATAATTTATATTAACAAGTTATAAAACAAAAGGAAAAGAATTTTGACCGAAAGTAAGAATGTTAGAGCTGTTATCATTGAAATAAACAAACAACTCAAGAGTTTAATAAAATCCACCAAAAGCCAAGTTTGAGGCTAAAATAGCTACCCAAGGCAAAGACAACCACAAAGCCTTTTTATTTATTTGTCTTCGTTTATGGGGAAAGTCCAACTGGGTAATACCCTTTTCAGCAGAGGTCTGGGGAAAAAAGCTCCAGTTGCTTACATTGCATTATACTAAGTTGCAGTTAAACATTGAGTAGTTACATTTATACACAAAGTAGTTATATTTATACATTCTAAGATTTTACAGAGGTGGAATTTACTAAAGAGAAAGCCCACATGCAACTTAATGGATTGTACAGGCAGCAGTTATGTATAAACATTGTTTTGTAATTTCAGTGAGAGGTTGAGTGTATTCTGTTTAAGAAAAGTATTTGGAGAGTACTGTATAGGAACACAAAGTTTTAGCCTTGTGATAAGCATGTGCAGTACCAGGACTGGTTAAGATGTTGTTTAAGCAGTGGTTTAAAACTATTGAGTTTGTTGAAGAGTTTTATTTGTGTGGGGATACTATTCCAGAGTTTAGCAATGTATTGGGAGTAGATGGACTCTCCTGCAACATTATTTGACTTATTTGTAAGTATTAAGATCTTGTTAATAGATCAGAGGTCCATTGCTGGATGGTAGAACAGTAATAACTTTTGTAATGTAGGGCATTTTTTTTCTGGATGATGAATGCGTTTGTATGCTCTAATTAGTTGTGAATATATTAGGTAGTTGTGCAATTCAAGCCAGTTAATTGCTTTAACTATGACAATGGTGGGGCCTATGAGGGAGATTGGTGGCAAGTTTAGCTATAGCAGGAGGCAAGTTTCTTTCTTTGAGTATTGTCTAAGTTTGTTAGGATAGGAGCGATATATAAGAGAGTTGGCAATAAGAAGGTGGTGGCTAGAGTTTTTCTTGCAGTAGCTGTAAGGAATCCATTGATCCTATAAGAGGAGCCTAGTTTCTGGTGTGTAGATTTAATGATGTGCAGTATATGCTTATTTGAGATTGTCATCTATTATAATGACTAGACATTTTGCTGTACGTTACAATTTCAGTGATAGTATTATTTGCTGACTTTATGGTAAAAGATTGCCTTTTATTTTGGAAAATTTTTGAGGTAAAAGGCATTAACTTAGTTTTCTTTGGGTTGAGTAGGATGTTTGATTCTTTGAGCCAGGTTTCTACAGAGGAGAAAGATTTTTGGGTAATGTCTTGGAGTTTATTTATTGTTTAAATAATAAATATTCTGTTTAGAATATTTCAAGTTATTTTGATAAATGCATCAATCAATTGATTTTTTAATTATTGTAATTTGTGATTTTTTTAATTGATTAATTGGCTTAGCAGTTCAGTATATTTACACTGCATTGCCATATTGGTATTGTAACTTGAAAAAGCCTGGGATCGCCAGGCAAAAGCGCTTGTTTTCACTTTGTGCTGTATTAAAGAAGACTTCTTTTTAACATTGCTTTTGGAGTTGCATTTTTACCAGCTGAATTATTTTCGCATAGAAGTTCTACAGTGGAACTCTTGATTTGTGGGCATATATTTTTTTGCAACTGCCGTTGGTCCAGTACGTTTGGTACGCTGACTTCTCGCCTACACTGATTCTTGGTTGGTTTTCTGCTTTGTTTTTTCAGCTGTATACAGAACTAAACTAGTATGGTTAATTATGTTCAAGAGATGATTTTGAGCAATGTTACCAACACTGACTGGTAAAGGAACCAATTTATTGGGTACAAACACCTACAGACAAAATGGTAATAGAATAGAAAGACGCCAAGAATATATTTGAACTACATGTTAGAGACTGCCTTTCCTATCAAGGATTAGCATCAGAGTATAGACAAAGTGAAAAAAATAGGGGTGTCCTAAATTAAAGACCAGCACTGGTAGAGTTTTTACTAGAATCTAAAACAGAAGCTGATGTTTAAAAAGGAATAATTATTAGAACATATAAAATATTGCATGATAACTGTAAGAATCAATCAGAGGAGGCTGGAAAGGATTGGGAAGAGAGATTGAATAGGCAATTCACAAAGAAACAATGGGGGATGTATGTATGTCTACCAAATATGCAACAAAATGTAGAAGATTTAGGATTTTTGCTTGTAAATGTTTACATAGGTATTTTTATATCCCAAGTAGACTCCAGAGAGGTTTTCCTCAGGTAAACAGCAAATATTGGAGGTGTGATGGGGAAAAAAGAGGTTAATTTAGAACATATTTTCTGGGATTGTAATGAGTTGGCAGACGTTAAAGATTCCCTGCAGACTACTGTATCAGAGATACTGGGTGAGCAAATTGGTGTATCTAGAGAAAAGATTTTTCTGAACTACGATACAGAATCGGAATTGCCTAGACATAGTACAACCTTGCTGAGTCTGTTTATGGTGACTGGCAAAAAAGCAATTACTAGAAAATGGAAATCAAAGTCTAAACCAGCTGTACTAGAAGTAGTGAATAGGTAACAAAGATAAAACAACTGGAAATGGGATCTTTAGAAAAGTTTATGAACGAATTACAAAGAAAAATGGGAGTTATGGGAACAATACATACAGGGATGGAATGAGGTTTTAAAAAAGGCAGGATTTAAATGAGCTATATAATGTCTGACCCTCAGTAATTGGGTAGATTATAAGTGATGTATAATTTCTGTAACCAAAATTATGTCAATATGGTTTGTGATGTATAATGCTTGCAACTAGGATTATGTCAGTATGGTTTGTTTTCATTGTATAAATGTATGATTGTCTATAACATAAATGATAATTTAATAAAGTTGTTTCTTATTTAAAAAATGTTACCAACACTGAGGGTGAAGATATAGCAAACCTACTGGCTGATAAATTTAGCTCTAACTGTAGCCCTTTCTCCTCTCCATCTGTCCCTCAATATATACCTGAAACCTGCTCAGCTTGAGCTATCACACAAGACCAAGACCTAAAAGTGCTATCAAAAGCTAAAAATATTGCATCTGTGGGTCCTGACAATATCTCCGGATGCAGCTTAAATAGCAAGAAGCATGTTTTAGTCACATCCCTAATAACACTTTTCAATGTCAGTCTCCATGCAGATTTTGTGCCAAGTGAATGGAGAACAGTTATAGTCATTCTCTTGCATAAGGGAGGAACTTCCACAGACACATAACTGTGACCAGACTCATAAGCAAAGTCATAGAAAGACTTATGTAATCTATCAGGACATAGTGAACTTTTAAACACTATACCCATCTTAGTTTGGATTTGTCGAGGGCAGGTCAACCTGGTGGACTTTTATGAAAAGGCCACCAAAGCAATGGAGGAAGGCAAAACAGTACACACTGCATACCTCAACTTGGCCAAAGCTTTTGACACAGTTCCCAACTCAGACATACCAGAAAAGCTAAATAAACTGTGAACAAATCCCTATGTTACCCCATTGCATTTCTAACTGGCTCACAGATAGCATGCAAGAAATGAAAATAGGGGAAATTACCCCACAAAGAGACAAATCAACAGTGGGGTCCTCTGGGGTTCTGTGCTGGGACCTCTCCTGTTTGGTCTCTACTTTTCTGAAGTAAAAGCCAATATCAAAGGGCTCTAGCTGACTAAGTCTGCAGATGACTGCAAGCTAGGAGCAGTCACTGAATCCCCAAATGACTTTGCTATCCTGCAGAAAAGTTTGTCCCAAATAAATAACAGTCGTCAAAATCAAGGATTGAAACTAAATGCCACAAAATGCATTACTGTATCCTTTGGGAGGTCATCTACCCCAGGAAACTACCATATTGACAATACACCCCTAAGAATTGACCCAATTGCTTAGGATTTGGGAACGTATGTGGACAGTGACCTAACTTTTGACCAGCATGTGCCCACTGTTGTAAGAAAGTCATTCTATATTCCACAGCTTATAAACAAAAGGATTGCATCTAGATCTAGGGATGTCATTGTACCCCTCTACACAGCCCTCATTAGGCCAGTTATTGTGTATAATTTCCCCTTTGGCATGCATCTATCCCAACATGTGCAACAACAGACCTTACTAAAAAGATACTAGGCCTAAACAAAATGTTCTACATAGACTGACTCAAAGCTCTGTCACTAATCGGTGTCCTACAAACTGCTAAGAGGTGACCTGTGTCTGGCATAGAAGGCATTCTGTGAGCCTATACTGATGGATTTACTGCACATCAGCAAGCCAAATGGCATCATAATTCTCAGTCTAGGGATCTAAACCTCTTTTGCAACATCAACAGAATGATTGGAGAGATGAGTATATCTTGCAGTGGATACCGCTGCTCTGGAACATACTCCACATCTGCATAAAACACATAAAAACATAATTCATCCCTGTCCATATTCAAACACAACTTGGATCTATGGATGGGAAACAGAACATTTATTCAGCAGTGCCCCCTGTACTATTAATAGACAGAGCCAGCTCTTAAATGCCGTATTCCATATCTATGGTGTTTATCCCATTTATTCCCATTAATGGTAATATATAATAATCAACCATGGGATGGGTAAGGCCAATCTCTAACCAAATGAGATAGGCACAAAAAGGGAAACTGTGTAGGATTAAAATGCTCAGCAAGGGCAGCTAGCCTAGTACTTACTTATGAAGCTGATAATAATAATAATAATAATAATAATAATAATAATAATAATAATAATAATAATATACCAAATTGTTAACCAGGTAAGCACACTGGAAACAGTTTCAGTAGCATAAAATCCACATACTTCCCACTTCACGTTCAAAATACCTCTGACTATATACAAAATAATATGCAATTTGCAGCTAGAAATTTTATACATACATTAATAACAAAAACTTTTACTTACAATCATCTCTTAATTCCATTTAGTGTCTTTCTAAATATTAATGACATTAGGTGTGGTTTATGTGTTATAGTTCTCACCAGTTTAAGACAGTGAACAAACTTCCAGTCTTTTTCACCAACTTCATCTTGCAGAGTCATAGTTCACATGTCTAAACTACATCTAGTGACATTAATGCTTCACAGTTTTCCAACTTATTTGCTAAATTCACTTTGTTGCTGGTCTCCTTCCTGATCATCTCAATTTCCGCAATACCAGTCTCTGGTTTGAGTCCATGATTTATTTTATTTTATTTTATTTTACATTTGTTTACCGGGAAAGTTCAGCTGGAGATGTGTCCTATTTCAGTGGAGGCCCGGGGAGAAAAGCTCCATTGACAAACAGTACATATAATATTGGAACATAACTTCAAAACATTTTGCTCGTGATTATTCTGGCTAGCTCTCTCTCACTCAGGTATTTTCCTTTATAACAATGGGAATTATTTCACTGACAAAGTTGATCTATGGATTTTTGTATTGATACAAGACTGAGAAGCAGATTCCCGTTAATGTTGGCTCATTCATAGCGTCATAGGTAAAAACTAGGGTAGCTGCCCTTGCAGGCCATTTTAAGCTTAGCCAAATTCCCTTTCAAAGATGGGAATCAAATTCTGCACCTTGTGACTGTAAGGTAAACACCCTAACCAGTACACCAACCCCGTTTCCTTCTTCACCAAACTTTATTTACTTCACAGCCTGTTCTGCCTCCAGAGCTATCTTTGATCTTCCAAGAAAGAAAATATTCTGAAGGCAATGGTATATGTAACAACTTGAATCTCACACCCTCTCTCAAAATCCCCTGATTGTCAGGATAAATGTGTTTCTCTTGCATGGTGCATAGTGAACATTTATTTTGCATAAACACTCTGGTGACCTACATTTTAGCACCTTTCTCTTCTGCTACAGTTTTGTTAGGTGCAACTGTTTCTGCTGGTATAATTTCACCCTTACTAATATAAATATTAATTGCTTTATCTTGACCATATTTGGATCATACACATGATATTCTTTCTCATTTAACAAATCTTGCTGTGGAACACCAGTCCATGTGCTTATTTGTAGTTTCAAAAACCATTATAGTCCACTTAATCTAGTTTCCATGGTATAGCAAAAAAGAAAAAAAAATCTCAGATTTTCTCTGTGTGGTCTGTCTTCTAACTGATATTTTAGAAACATTTCTTCCTGGGGAGCTTCATGATCATTAAGTCTTTCCTTCATTTTATTCTCTGATTTCTGCAGGTTTGTTAACTCATCTAAATGACTATTTACAGAATGTTCTATTTTCCACTTTTTTATTGTTTGTCTTTATAAATGTCTCCAGTGTACTTGATTTTGAACACCTCTGAGTGTGTATGATTGAGAATCCCACTAAGTTACTGAAAGCCATCTCTTGTACTAAAGCTGCAACTTGAACTGCTTTTTGCCTAACAGCAAGATTCTTTCCTGTCAGAGCAATTTCTTCTTCTTTACAGGTAGATTTTCCTTTACTTTTCTCCAAAGTTCTTTTCTGGCATCTTCCTATTACAAAATGTTGTCTTGCTTTTCCCATGTCCTCTTAGTCTTCCCAAGATGCTATAATAAATATTTGTGCTTAGCTCACTTTATGCTTCATTCTGACTGCTTGTCCCTCTACCTGCCTGAATTCTGTTGCTACTCTAACATCTTATTTTCACTTACCTGGCTTCCTTTTTAGCTGGAGCTCACACGTCAAGCTTGCTGATTGTCACAAAGACATGGAAGCAAGTAAACATTTGTAGTTTACCACTTCTATGCCTTCTTGTCTCTTCCTGTGTTTGCTTATGATTGCTTTACTAGAAAGGCTCACCCAGACTCTGCTACACTTTTCTGTGAAGGAAAGGTTAGTTTGCTTTTTTTTGTTGTATTTTGTATTACTTTATTGCCTTTTTATATTTTGAATACTGTGATTTTTTTTCTTTACCTTGTGTTTTACTTGTATTCTGCTTTTAACTGCATATTAAAACTTTAAAAGAGACCACAGCTCTGTCTCTTGTGAGTCAGGCAGAAATTATTCCCCACTATCCCACCTACTTGCTGTCATGTTCTTAAATACCACTGTCTTTCTAGTTGCCTGCCTCTTATGTTAATTTGACCATATATCTCATTTCCTCTCTGCTTTCACTGGCTTGTGTGAATAAGCACAAAATTATCATTTTGAGAAATCACTCCCCTTCAACTATTTAAATTTATTGGCCATCCTACTATATTATATAGTACCACCCCTTTCAAACTATCTTGCTGTTTTAAAAATAGTGACTCACCACTAAAACTTAACTTTTTAGACAGGTAAAACTTAAGTTACCTACTTTCACATCTAACTTATCTAATGCACACTGCAGTGTTTAGGATAAAACTTTTTTTTCATCTTACCTTTAAGCATCCCTGTGACTATCACTTGCTCTAATACCTGCTGGAAAGCACTAGGAAGCCTTAAACTGATACAAGCACTCAATTCTCCATGTTAATAAGGAGAAATTAAGCGTAGGCACTAAACAGCCTATAATTGCAAAGTACCTTGCTAAGGCAAGGGAAAACAGCTCCTGTACTTTACAAAAAAAGCACCAAACCAGGCATGTCCAAGGGTCAGCTTCCAGTGATTTCTCCTGTCCACCTGGTGAATTTGGACATACTGAGGCAATGCAGCAATTGCCTCATGTACACAGCCAACCCTCTCTTCCTACCACCCAACACTACAAACTTTGAGAGATGCACTTACACAGCCAAACTGAAAGCAAAGCTCTCTCCACCAAAGACTGTGCTAGACAGTCAAGAGAAGAAGTTTAACACCTGCGCTACACCTCAAGCAACACACATCCCTTCTAAACCCACTCTACCAACACCCACACATAGCAACATTAAATCCACATATGCGGAGGTCCTTAACTGTAACCTGCCCAAGCAACAAGGACCTCCGAAGCTGAAACACAAACAAACACCAATCACAGCCAAAGTGCCACATAGCTCACAACACCAGTGTGCCACCCAGCAACAGCCCCTAAGGCAAGACAATGTACCTAACACTTTAGTCATAGGTGACTCTGTAGTCAGGCACACTGATATCCCACTCACCAGACTGAACAAGGAGAAAATTACAGTCTGCTGCCTGTCAGGTGCCAGGATCTGCCACATAACGCATGCACTCAGGTCACTCCACAACAAGTACAAATATGACTCTGTCATGGTCCATGTTGGAGTGAATGACTTGAAACATACCTCCCTGGACTACATGAAAAGAGACATATAAGAGCTCTCGGATTATGTGGCACAGGCAGGTATGACCCTAGCCCTGAGTAGCATCCTGCCTTCGCCCAGAATGATACCACAATATAAGGCTGACTTCAACAACTGGCTAAGCTTCTAGTATCTGTCTGCCTGGGATGACATGATCGACAGACCACGATGCTTTGCCAGAGATGGTCTGCACCTGTTGCCCCTGGGATTCAGGTTACTGGCTAAGGCTCTTGCCACCCCTATAGTGCCTTTTTTAGGCAAAGTTCAAAGGACAAAACTGTAACAGGTACAAGCAAGCAAATTCTGAAGGTAATGCTACTCAATGCTAGAAGTCTAAACCTCAAAATGTACTCTCTCAAGGCACTCCTAAAAATGGAGAACATCGATAGCTGTGCAGTAACTGAGATCTAGTTCAAGGCTCCAGAGAGCACCCATGCAATTCCAGGCTACAACTCTTACCGCACTTTTCGGCCACCAAACCAGGACCAAAACACTAAAGGTGGAGGAGTGTCCATATTCACCAAAGATATTCACACCACCAGGCTAGTTGCCCAACACAATGCATCTGAAATTCTCCAGGTACAACTAACACTAGGTAAGACTGCAATCCAAATTGTAGCTTGCTACAGATCCCCCACCATGCCACAATATTCTCACTACACCTTTCTAAACATACTGGAAAATATTAAGATACAATCAAACACCCTAATACTGGGTGATTTCAACTACCCTGCCATTAACTGGGAAAACTACTCATGTACCAACACCTTTTCCCAGCGGTTCTTAGAATTCATAAATTCCAATGCCCTGGATCAACTAATTCATAGTCCCACCAGGGGCTCTAATATCCTAGACCTGGTCATTACCAACATGGGAAATCGATGCTCCACACCTATGGTCACCCCCTCGTTGGTCAGCTCTGACCATAAGCTAATCACGCTTAACATCCTCATCCCACCCTCACCCCCCAGTAAGGAAACCTCCATAAAAAAATTCTCCAAAGCCAACTTCATGCTACTCAAGTGAGAAGTGACAAACTTCATGACACCCATGCAGACGGGAACTGAAAGTTCGACTGCTGAATCCTACACTAAGGCACTGTATGAGCACATCCACTCATGCATGAATCGTGCCATCCCAAATAGAACCAAGATGCTCTCCTCCAAAAAAAGGAAGCCAATCTGGTGGTCCCCTGCCATAAACAAACTTTACAACAAAAGGAAGAAACTGTTACAGAAAAGAGGAAAGTCCCAGGATGCAAAAAACTCCCTTACCAGCCTCAGTAAGAAGCTGAGATCCCTCATAAAATTCTCCAAAGCTAGTTACAAAAATAAAATTGCCAAAGATTCCAAAGACAACCACAAGGCATTCTATAACTATGTCAAGAATCTAAATGGCAATGCACAGATCTGCTCTGAGCTACAACAGAATGGCATTAAATATACTGATCCAAAGGATATTGCCAATATCCTGGCAGATCAATTCAGTGCCAACTTCACCCCTTAAATGGCCCATCTCAATACTAGAAGATTGTTAAATTCTGGTAATAATGGTTACACAGGTAAAAAAACGCACTCTCCAAAGCTAAAAATACAGCATCCATGGGACCAGATGACATCCTGGGCTGTGTACTACATGAACTACAAAATGAACTGGCACCTCACCTAAGTGTCATGTTTAATCATAGCCTCACCTCAGGCTTCATGCCCACTGAGTGGCACACAGCTACAATTATCACACTTCACAAGGGGGGGATCCACCTTGGATACCGGGAACTACCGCCCCATCAGTCTGAAGAGCCTGATCTGCAAGGCCATGGAATGTATTATCATGGCACTTATAAACAAAGACATTGGCAACCTTCAAACACTGGACCCCACCCAGTTTGGGTTTGTGAGCATCCGATCTTGTCTCCTGAACCTGACTGACTTCTTCGAATCAGTCTCCAGAGCCGTGGACGAGGGTAAGGTGGTCCACACAGCCTATCTGGACCTCACCAAGGCCTTTGACACCATCCCTCACTCTGGAATCATAGATAGACTTACTAAGCTGGGCATTAATCCCTACGTCACTCGATGGTTTGCAAACTAGCTTACTGACAGAACCCACACTGTAAAAGTAGCCGACTCCAAATCCAGCTCCAGACAAGTGACAAGTGGAGTACCTCAGGGTTCAGTCCTGGGACCACTCTTGTTTGGCATCTACTTCTCTGAAGTACAGGCCAACACTAAGGCACTCTAACAAAGTTCACAGATAACTGCAAACTGGGAGCCATTATTGAATCCCCAAATGATGTGGCTACTCTACAAAAGGGCCTTACAGAAACAGATGCTTGGTGCCAGAGCCATGGGCTCAAGCTCAATGCCAAGAAATGTATAGTTATCCCCCTTGGGAAAAAAACATTTACCCATGAATTACCACATAGGTGGCAGTACACTAAACACCAAAAGTGTGATAAGAGACCTAGGGACACAGGTGGACAGTGCTCTCACCTTTGATAACCGCATCGCCACAACAGTCAGGAAATACTTCTATGTGGCACACCACATCACTAAGGGATTTTCATCCAGAAAAAAGGAAGTCATTGTCCCACTGTACTCATCCCTCATTAGACCCATTATAGAATACAACACCCCTTTTGGTATGTACCTCTCAAGACATCTGCAACAACTGGAAAGGCCGCAGAAATCCCTCACTAAAAGAATCACAGGCCTAAACCAGATGCCCTACGCTGACCTCCTTAAACTCCAGCTATACTCTGTCGCATATTGTCTACTCAGAGGTGATCTCTGCTTAACATACAAGGCCATGTCAAACCCAGAGCTGTTGGACATGCTACACTTAAAGAAATCCCAATCCCTCAGAGCCACATACTCCAGGGATCTAAACCTTGTCATCACAATAAACAAAACATGCTGGAGGGATAGGTTCCTGACCCAGAGACTCCCCAGACTCTGGAATAGACTGCCCATACATGTCAAGCAGAGCGCCTCTTTGGCCCTCTTCAAAAGGCACCTTGACGATTGGATGGGAGAAAGGAAATTCACCCCGGGGATCACATCAGTCTCCCTGCTAGACAGGGGTCCAGGGAAGAAATAGCCAGGGAATTGTTATGGCTAGGCTTGTATAGGCCCTAGGGCCAATAGCCTAGTACCAGCCTATGAACCTATTAAATCCTTAAAACCCCCTCTTCTTATCACTGTTTCTCTATCAGTGTACCAACAGTTATATCTATTTTGTCTGTATTTTAATACACTTTGCTAACTTCCTTCTACTCTTCAAATAACCTAGTTTCTCTTATTTTGCCTCAATGTGTTTTTCCTCCATCTCTAGGAATAAGCTAGCTTTCCATGCTTTAACTTTATCACCTCCATATAGTATTCAGTATTGTAGTGTTTTCTCTTTTTCTTTCCTTTCAGACCCTGTAGACATCAAATGGTGCCCTCTGTCAGTCACACAGCAGCCTGTGTCCTCACATCACACCAATGAGAAGTTGAACTTTCTCTGTGCAGCAGCTGTACCTGTAAGCAACAGCCTACTGGAGTTATTTGTTCTTGTGCAATGTAGCGAGTTTAACATGAAGAGCCTAGCTGCATATCAACATAACATAGTCAGATATTGCCCGCTCTGTGTTGGACAGTGGTTGTACCATCATCCCCCATTGGACTAGTCCTTACAATCTAAGGACTGCTAACCTAACAGGTCACCATCCATTCCCATGATCATTAGATTACACTGTCTAAACTAATTACTTCCTCCCTCTAGCTCATTGGTCTTTATTTCAGTAACTCAAAGAAAACCTGTTTGATTTTGTGTTTTCAATTCCAATGGCTCAGCAACAGCTACAAACTGATTGTTTCTGAAGAAAAAGGCCCTACCCATCTCTACCTATCACTCGTCGCACCAATCCCGATATATCCCCAAATTACTTTACTGCTATCATAGAATCACTCTGCTTTCTATTCACCCATCCCCAATGTCTTTCTAATATTTAGCATCATCCAAAACAACCTTTCTCCCTTCCATGCTGTTCTGCACTTTATCCACTCCTTCTGGGCCATGTCTCTGACAGTACCTGTAAACAAATTGTTTAGCAGTACTCCCTCCTCCAATCATCTCATCAGTCTCCCCTCATATAATACAGACTGTCTGTTATCATCACTACCAGCAATGCTTCTTACCATCATTCTGCTATTTTGTGTACTCATTGCACTAACCCACCTCACTTGCTATCATCTCTCTCCCATACTGATAAATATTATGCCTAATAACCCACATTTACCACACAATAACTCACCTCAGATCTCCCATGACATATCACTTTCCTCTACCTTTCTACTTTCTCTGACCACATCAGCTGTAGATATAACAAATCAAAATCTTTGCCAACAAAAATTACAGCAAAACCTAAGCTAAAATGCAAATGGCTTTACATTTTATACACAATAATTCCTCCTAGAAACTCAGTAGTGACATTCAACCCAACTCCAGCTCCATTAAACAGCAGTCCAGCCAACACAACTATAAATTCTTCAAGGTCTCCTTCCTCATCTACCTCTGAATCCAAACTCCTGCTTCTAAAAATGAATGTTACAAGTGTATGTAACAAAATCTAAGACATTTCATGCATATATAGCTACTTACTCCCCTGATATACAAGTTTACTACTGAAACAGGTTAAAGAAAGATGTATTAGGTAGTGAAGTCACCCCCTCCGTCAGATATAATATACTCAGGCTCAAGGTGAAAAACAAATGTGCAAGTGGTTTTACCATTTACACAAAAACTAGTTAGAAATAACCTCATTCCCCACACAGATCCCAACATTTAACAATGCAAACTCCTCATATCACTCCTCAGAAATAAGCAACAGTCTATTTATATCAGATATACATATATATTTGTGTGTGTGTGTGTGTGTGTGTGTGTGTGTGTGTGTGTGTGTGTGTGTGTGTGTGTGTGTGTGTGTGTGCACAGCACCAAGTAACAATATTTCAACAGCAGGAGATATCCTGTATTGAATATCTTACCATATTTAACAATAAACTATTATACTAGGAGACGTCAACATAGTATAGCAGCCGATCAGCAATGACACTCCCTCAGAATCTATTAACTTAAATGGCTTTACACAACTAATCATGTCCAGTGCAATAAAAAGTCTGACAGACACACAGCTTTAGATTGGATCCTTACTAACAAATCAAACACAATTCAAATATTTGGATGGTTGCCAGACACAATATATGGCCGCCTTTCCACCTATGCAGCCAGAAACTACAATCCCAATCCAAAAACATAATTTTTAAATAAATAGGTAATACAACAAAATTTAACAAAAACATTTTAGCAGTACTCTAACCCAAAATAACTAGAGCATATTAAAATCCATGTTGCTTTATGCCGCCATCTCACACTTTAGTGAAACTCTTAGAAATATTCTTAACATCCTAGCTCTTATTTGAATAAAAAGAATCAAATTAAGCCCTGCACCATGGCTAACTGAAGAGAATAAAAACATCACTGGCATAAAAGAAGAACACAAAATCCATTTCATACGATTAGGCATCTCAGAATTATTTTTGCATTAAGATGAGTAAGCAAACATATAACAACCTCCAGTATAAGCACACACACACAAAAAATTCAAGAATTTTTAGTCATCACTAAACAAATACATCCTGACCAAAGCTTCTGTTTCTAACACTACTAACTCAATAAGATTTCAAGTCCTACTTTATTCAGATAGTACCATCTTTGATTAGTAATAACAATTCATCTCTGTCTCCACCCCCTATCCTGCCTTAACCAATCACAATCATTCTCCTTCCTCCCAGTCTCTACCTCTATTATAAGAAAATGTATACTGAAACTAAAACCATCCTCTTTAGCTGCTCACCAACTTCCAACAGAATGCCCCAAAATAGCAACTGGTGCTATGGCTTTCCCTGTACCCATACTGATAAACTGATCCATATCTGAGAGATATGTGCCATCCATCTGGAAAAAAATCTATACAGTATTACTCCACAAAGGTGGCACATTTGCACAATTTTTGAAATATTGACCCATTGCCATCCTGTCTCCCCCATCAAAAATACTATAAAAATCATCCACTCCCAACTTAACTCCCAATGTATGCAGTACATTGTGTCTAAAAACCTTCTCTCCAAAACCCAGGATGGTTTTATACCCAACCACAGTACTACAACTCACCTAAACGTCACCAATACCATAAACCAACATAGGAATGACATCTACCTGGTATCTTCACTATTCTCAGATTTATCAAAAACATTTGACACCATTTAAGCTAAGGTTAGAGGAAGACAAAACTCAACAACTAACAGTTAAGATGGGAGGTGATGAGATAAAAACAGTGATATATATTCAGTCTTCAGGAAAGTCACATGGAACAGATGACATTCCTTTGAAAGTTTAGAATTTAGGAAGGAAGAAAGTGATAAATATCTGGAAGATTTTGTTTAACAGTTTTTTAAAAGGAGGGCAGATGGCAAAGACCCTTCAGACTCAGCTTCATATACACCCATTTCAGTTTTAAATCATGATTATAAAGTGTTTATGTCTATACTAGCTAAAATAATGTCAAATGTGTTACTAAAATTGATAGATATCAATCATTGTGGTTATGTGGATGGGGAGGTAAACATTTGACAACTTTAGTAGAACAATAATGATTCAGAGGACAGTATAATATAAGAAAATACCTCTGTTGATGTTGGATCTTAATGCAGAGAAAGCATTTGACAGAGTAAGCTGGGATTTTATGAGTAGGCCATTGGAAGAATTTCATTCCCTGATACAATAATAAGGTTAATTAGAAGGATATATGAAGAATCAGAGGCAATAATTTAAGTGGGAGGGTTCCACTCAGATAAGATAAGTTTGAGCAGAGGAACCAGGGAAAGTTGTCCTCTTCTCCCTTTATTTGCTTTATATTTAGAGCCATTGTCAAGGAAATAAAGGACTCAGAAATACAAGGATATAATTGGTATGATAAACAAGAAAAAGTTGTCTGTCTTTATTTGCAGATGATATTATTTTGTACCTAAATAATCCAGAAAAGGATATCTCAGTGTTAACTTGTGGAACATTTTGAGATAGTTTCAATACTTTTCAAGATATACAATTAATGAATATAAAATAAAGTATATACCCATAAATTATGTACCCACACAGGCATTGGTTCAGCAACACTCATATTTATTGGGACATGATAAGATGAAGTGTTTAGGAGTATGGATTAAAAAGGCTTCTGTTATGGCAGTTTACGATATGTCTGAAGAGACTAAACAAAATATGATACAAAAATTGAGAAACTGGAAACTTTTATTTATGGATATGGATAGTAAGTTACAAGCACTGAAAATGTTTTTAATCCCTTAGTCTTGTATTTGGGCCATGCATACATTTATCAACCTAAGGAGAAGTTGTGGACAATAATTAATAAAGAATTGTAGAAATTTACCTGGGAGGGAAAAAGGGCAAGAGCTAAGTGGGATAAGCTGATCCTTCCAATAGAACAAGGTGGTTTAGGATCACCTGATTTGAAGGGAAATTTTAGAGCTACACAGTTAAGGCTCATATACATAACATAAGCAGAAGGTTATAACTCAAAGTGAAAAGAGAAGTTGATGAAGCAAGGGAGAACTTTAAGAGCTACAGACAGACAGAGAGAGAGAGAGAGAGGCATTTTGGATGAAGGTTATTAAGGAGAATAATAATAACCAAACAGAATATTATATTCATAAAGTGGAAGAACGTATTTTAAGAACTAAGCCAATATGAGAATGGAGAAAGAATAATTTGCCAATAGGGATAACTTCAAGTAGGGATACTGAAAGTAGGCAAGAGAGGGCTGGAATTTGCCAGAGTAACCTTTCTAAGGAACCAAGATACTGTGAGCAAATAACTCAAGCAGGAAAGGTAATAGAGTGGGATTAGGCCAAGACGACATTTGGATTGCAGGCTAGAAACTGCCTTTCCTACCAGGACTTGATCTCAAAGTACAAGCAAAGAGAAAGGGATAGAGGGATTTTAAGTGAAATACCTGCTCTGATAAGAGTTTTTTATTGAATCTAGAACAGAAGCAGTTGTTAAAAAGGGATCATTAGTAGGGCATACAAAATATTGCATGGCAGCTATAAGAATCAATCAGTGGAGGTTAGAAAAGATTGGGAAGAGAGACTGAAAAAGCAATTTGCAAGAAAACAATGGGAAGACACATGTAAGGCTCCCAAGTAGGGTGGCCTAATGGTTAAGGTGTTTGCCTTATAAACACAAGGTGCAGGGTTTGAGTCTCACAAGGGATAATTGGCTAGGCTTAAAATGGCTCGCAAGGGCAGTTAGCTTAGTACTAATCTATGAACCTATGAACCTAAGTAAGCAACCAAGTCAATAAGGTTTAGGATCTTTCCTTGGAAATGTTTGCACAGGAACTTTTATACCCCAAGCAGACTTCAAGGAATTTTTCCTCAGGTTGAAAGTGTTGGAGTTTTGAGGGAGAAGAAACAGGTAATTAGGAACATATGTTTTGTGAGTGTAATGAATTGGCAAGTTTTAAAAATTCCCATCAGAGTACTCTATCAGAAATATGTGGGTGAGCAAATGGTTTATGCAAGGAAATTATTATTTTGATCAGGGGTACAGGATCTGAATTGCCTATATACAGTTAGGCCTTATTAAGTTTAATTCTGTTGGCTGTCAAAAAAGCAATTACTAGAAAATGGAAATCAAAGTCTACACTAACTGTATTTGAAGTACTGAATATTATAAAACAGATAAAAGAACTGGAAGAGGAATAATTAGAAAAATTTAGAAAAAAATGTATCCTCTTCATTCCTAAATACTACCACAATTAAACCCATTCTTCCCAAATGGCCTAATGACCTCATCCAATAACACAAAAATTTAAACCATAACCCAGAAAAAAATTCTGGAAATCTTAATTGAAAATGACCTCATATTTGACCAACATGTCCCAAGCCATTAAAAAACACAACAGAACACAGCTTCCTTCATAGAATCAAATACTAACTGACAGACAATGCAAGACAAACACCAGCATCGCACAACCTTTTTCTATCCCAACTGTATGCCTTACCTACAAACCTAAATACTACCCTTAAAGCTAAACTGTACATCTGTTAAAGTAAACAAATTTGCTGGCAACCTTATGTATAGGACTCACCGTTGCAGTTCCCCAATACAACTAAAGTGGCTTGAGCTAACCAACTATTTAACATGCTCCAAATTATTACCACACACAATCTTAGACATGCATTGGAAAAATGTCCAGCACTAAAAGATACCCTGCAGCACTGCTCTCCAGGTAGAGGCATTCACTTGACCAATAAACTATTAGTAATCACAGCAAAGTCTAATACCTCAGCAGGTGACTCACTATACCCTCAATATGTATCTGAACTCTGGAATACCATCTAAACATACCTAAAACAGACCATGAAATTTTCCACCTTCAAGCCCTTACTAAAAGGATAACTAAACCATGAGTGGATATGCACATGCTCCTCACCTGGGTAACTCCATTTTCCTTTGTCAGCTCAACCCCCCCTATTACTTTATAACCATCTACACAGCAAACCTTTCTACCACTCCTCCCCAGTTAGCTTCCTATCTTAAAATCAACATTGTATTTCAGTTTCTTTCTGAAACTTTCCACTTTTTCCATCTCCTTCAAATACTCTACAACTCTCGTTTACTCAGATTCTATTCTGTATCTACCTTAGTATTCTAACCCCACTATCCTTTACTCATGAGCTATATAATGCCTTGCTTTCTCTTCTAGCTTTAACTATTATCTACTTGCCAGCTAATGCCTCACATTTCTTATTTCATTTTTATTTATTCCTAACATTAATATTGTAACCCTCCTTATCCATATCTTGTAAGTCTTATCTAATGTCTGCTTGTCACATGGATTGCACGTGAATTGTTTGCATAATAAATGTTTTAGCACTTGGAATGTAATATCACGTGTAATACCACCACAGAAGAAACACTTGTTTTATTTCAGTATAGTTTCACTATAGAACAATTATCTGTTCATATCTAGATGTTTTATGAACTATGTTATGTATCTTTGTAAAGAAAACTGCCATGACTATATTAAATGCATCTGCTGGAGCTTTTCTTTCTGGGCCCCACTGAGAATGGACTGTGCAAGCTGGACTTTCCTAGAAAAACAAAGACAAATAAATAACATAATTTTTGGTTATATACAGTGTTAATGTCTGTACTGTATAATATCTGGGTTCATTCATTGCTGACCTGAACTACACAACAGTTACTGTAATAAAGACACAAAGGAGATGATCTGGAAGTATTTCTACCATTTATCATGGTAACAACGGCTAAACAAGGAAGGACCATGAGTCATCCACCATGGAAATGAACCTTATAAGTAATTACAATTAAAAGCAGTACTATTCTAATAATAGATTGCATATGTCATACATTGTAGCATAGTGTGTGGCACATCTGCCTCATGATATGTGAAAACTGATGTTGTGTGAATTACATTGTAAATAATACTGAAGCCTAGTTCCGTGTACAGGCTGTTATCCATGACTGCAACTCAGGTGACCAGGGTTCAATTAATGACTTCTGGTAATGAATGAGACACAGACAAGGAGGGGAAGAATGAAGAGACACTGCCCTTTTGCCTCTTCTTGGGGGGGGGGGCAGTTTACATTTGCTTGGAGGCACAGTGTGCTATCCCTGATAGAGACCAGTGAGAGACTACAGCTTGTGCTATGGGACAGGGGCAGTGCTGTTTGGAGAAAGCACCCCTTTGTGGAAGTCAGCAGATGCCATCTGTGAAATTGATTACATGTATAGATCTGCAATTGTGGGAGTGCATACATATCTGCTGACCTCACAAAACCCAAACATAGTGAAAGTTTTGAAACATGAGGAGAATAAGTCTAAGATTAATTTCCTGCTTAATTTAGCAGAAGCATGTTGGCATCAATGGGAATGGAAATCAAACCAGGAGGAGATAAAAATCAGGCAGCAACTGAATGTGCCCAAAAAAAAAAAAAAAACAAAACAAAAAAACAAAAGAATGAATATAAGGTCAAGGATCAGATGAGAAAGTAAGAAGTGTGGAAAATGCATAAATATAGTTGCAAGTATAGAAAACTCCTGGAACCTCATGTTGATCAGGACTGAATGCAGGAATGGTTAAGGAGAGACAAATTCAAACCAAGTAATGAAAGGTTAATAATGGTGACCCAAGATAGTGGAATACGTACACATAGGTTTACAAATCCCACTGAACATGTGAGAAAAACAGACAAATGTAGGTTTTGTAAAAACTGAATTGGAAACAGTCTCTCATCTTGTTGCCGGTTGTAATATACTAATGGCAAAAGGACTGTATATTGAAAGGCATAATAATGTGGCAAGACAGTTGCACTGGGGATTGTGCAGACATTATAATAATGAAGTAGATGAAAAATACTGTAAACATGAGCCACAAAGCATCATAGAAAATGATAACGTTTATATCACATGGGATCACCCATTACCAACAGTTCACAAAAGAGATGCAAGAAAAGCAGATATAATAGTCCATGAAAGGAAGACAGAAGTAGCATTCATCATTGAAAATGCTATTCACAGTGACTACAGTGTCTTATCTACAGAGAGACACAAAGTCATAAAATACCAGGATTTGCAGGCAGAGACAAAGGCAATGTGGAAGAAGGATACCCAGACAGTTCCAATAGTAGTAGGAGCGACGGGTCTTATAAAAAATAATTTACAATCATACTTAGATATGTTACTAATATATGTAAATCCATACGAATTGCAGAAGGAGTCATTACTAGGCACATTGCAGGTGCTGTGAAGAGCACTTCAGACTAACATAAAAGATTGAAACAATACCAATTTCATGAACTTTAATCATATTTTGACTTAGGAACGGGGTCCATTCCCGTCATAGTATTAGAAACCCAAAAGACTTGAAGAAATTGAAAAGCATGTCTGTGATAAGGTTTAAAAACCACTGTTAGCTTTAGCTGGTGTTACCTCCAAGACACAGGCTCAAACATTTCATAGTTGGACATTTTCTCCTAAAAACTTTTAGATTGCAGTTATATTATTTAAAGGGTTTGCATACATTATGGCTAGATCTTGAAGGTAAATATACTAAAAACAAAATGACAGAAATGTTAGCCATTTATAAGTTTAAGAGGTATTTGCCTCCTACTTTAAGAAAGTGTGTTTTTCAAGCTGACCTAAGAATGCTGAAAAATGTTTACTACCAAGAAAGACTGTTTTGCAGTGGAATTATATTTAAAATAAACAATCTAAACCTACTGTAATGCTTGTATCAAATTCTGGTAAGAAACAGAAAGTATCACCTTTAGATGCACTCCACTTCAAATGCAGAAAAAGGGATCACTAAGCTAGTTCTTCTACTACTCATAATAACACTATTGTACTTGTGAAAATTGTAACCAGTGAGAATTATGTTACTAAATATATTGAGCTTATGGCAGCAATAGAAACTAGCACTGGGAAAAATAAGAGTAATGAGGATTTGCTTGTTTACCTCTTTCTGTGGAGGTAAGGTGACTTGATAGAGCTGTGGAATTTTACTGACTCCGCTGGAGACTGGAGCTCAAAATGGTAATCAGGCTAGATGTACGATTAGGTTTGGGAGGTCTCACCACCTAGAGGGGATGGTGATAATAATCCTATGCCATGTTTCATTTTCAAAAATGGAAAAAGGAGTTGTGGATGGATGTGTGGGTTGATGGATGTTTCATTTGCATGTAGTAGCTTATAAAAGACAATGACACAATTGAAGGAGGTAGAACAAGGGAAGCTTCCCAGTCCTTTCCCTCCCGCATGACTGCAATTCACATTTGCCAGATGGGGAGTTGGTGAACTTGGCATGGGAAAGTTTTGTAACAGTGATTATGGTACAGAGGTAGTGGAAAGCTGGGACTTAAAGGGGACACCATGGTACCATAGTAGAAGCATCTCTACTTCCTAAGGAATGACTTGTGGCAAAAAAAAAAAACCCTCATACTAATACTACACATGGTACATGGCACTTCAGTGAACATTGGCTTAATGAATTCCCTTTCATCAGAAGAGATTTAGAGAACTGGCATTTTTATCAAAGCATCAAACAAAATAAAATTATCTGTCAAATTTTTGAAAAATGCTAAGATATACAAGTCATATATCACCACTCTGTTATTTCCCCTTCCCCAAGGCTCTACAGTCTCAAATAGGTAATATATAAGTACAGGACTGTGAATTACTTTACCCCACATGAAATAAGTTGTTATTCAGACCATGTTTGATTGAACAAAGCTCATTGGGTCATGGGAAACATTTTTTTTAAGCAGACTCCCATGTATCTGAAAATGTATGCTGTTCTATTAGCATACTATATGCACTCAGTATTTAGAGATTCCCATGTCTGTTTTTTTTTTTTTAAATAAACAAAACACTGAAGGAGTATATCAACTCAAATAATAAAAGGCTGGAAAAATGAAGCTTTAAACAGATATTCAGATGAGCTACTAAAACTGAAAAAATCAGAGATTGAAATGACAAAAATACTGTCTGAGTATGTGGATACTCAAAAAGAGATGTCTGAAAAAAATGCTAGAATTAAGGGACAGAGCACATAGGGAAACCCTGAGATTTTCTGCCGCATCAGAGAAACTGGAAGGAACAGACTGTATTAATTTTATGAAAGCACAAATAAGCAACTGGACTGGTATTCCACAGCAGGAGTTAAAACGGTATGTCATGTGTATGCTCCAAACATGGCCATGAGAAAGCAACTAAGACCACTAATAATAAAGATGCAATCCTATCAACAGAAAGAGTTGATTTTGACAAAACTGTGGCAGAAAGATAAAGCACTAAAAGTTGAAGACAGTAGCATATTTCTGGGAAAAGATTACTCACTGTATACCAGGCAGAAGAGGAATAAATTTATTCCAGAAATCAAGAAATGTCGATAAGCGGGTGTGAGATCCAAGCTGCTGTATCCAGCTATCTTCAGAATAGTTTTTTTTCCTGGAAGGTCAAAGTCATTTCTTGATACAGAATATGCTAAGGAGGAAATAGAAAGTTTGTCCAACAAAAAGTTAATTATATAACAGAAGAGAAGAGGATTCTGCTTCTTATTCTTCTGATAATACAGCTCATAAAGAGAATATGTCAATGATGCCCTTCCCAATGTTCCAAAGGAAAATGTTTGAGAGAAAAAAAAAAACACAGGAGCTGACTAGAAGAACTAGGCGTACAATGAAAATAAACTACAGCCTGGAGTTGGGAGATATATATCAACAGGAAGAAAACCAAAAATTTGGAAATTAATGAATACATGTGGGATTATAAAGCGTCAATCACATTTGTAAAATATGGTGGAACAACAAAATTTGGAAATATTGGACTTTTTGACTTTGTTAAACTTGTAGGGGACTCCAAAGCATATGGCTTACTTCATGTCATTAATGTTTAAAAGATTATTATGGAGAGGGGAAGAGGAAGGAAAGAGGTAACTGGAAGTAAAAGTTTTTTTTTAACAGCATTTTTTAAAACATCTACCAAACATACACCACTGGAAAGCAGAGTCCTTGGACAAACGGAAATACTTGAATAAACAGAAAAAAAAAATTTTAATTAACGCACAGTCAAGCACAGAAAGGTTTTCATCACACTTAGACTTCTTTACATTAAAAGAACATTAACTTACCCCCTGCCTTTTATACTTCCTGTGGTTGTTACTAACCATTCAAGTAAAATGCTTCATTACACTCAGTTAACATACAAAGTGGGACAGGGGAAGCAACCACTAGAAGTACAGGAACCTTTAAATGCGGATTGTGTTCCCAATGTGTCCACATTCTGAATGAAAGGAGGGTTAATAGTCCAAGCAGGAATATGGTGATTACAGTTGATTCCTTTTATAATTGTAATACTACAGGGGTTATATATATTTCAGTATGTAATTCTTGCTGTGCATTCTATATTGAGAAGATGTAAAGAAGGTTAAGGAACCGCATCTATAAGCATCATAGGGATATTAGTATTGAGAAGGAAACCAACACCCTATATAAACACACTAAAAACTGTATTCAGGCAAAATTTAATTTTTTTTTTGAAAAAGTCCCTATAGATATAAGGGGTGGAGCATAAGGAGTGAAACTGGAGTATAGAGAGTTTTTCTGACAAGTTAAACTAGACGTCAATCGCTTCTCTGGCCTTAATGGACACATTAATATAGCCCGTCTTAAAACTAAGAGCTGCAAAATTATAAGGGTGTTTTAAAGTTCACAGCTTATAAGAACTAACTATTACTATGTTACAGAGGTTGTCCACTAGAGGGGGCATGAGTGCAAGTCTTAAGAATGAAAGTGTTTTCACACACTTTTTGTACATAAAGTTTTTTTTTATTTGTATTGTAATGTATTTTAACTGTTTTATTAACATTTTGTACATGAACTTTATGATATTGAAAATTAAGTTGTTATATTGCACAGGGTTGTTTATGTGATTTTTTAAAACTTTGTATGTTAACTGAGTAATGAAGTATTTTACTTGATTGGTTAGTGACAACCACAGGAAGTATAAAAGGCAGTGGGGAAGTTAATGTTCTTTTAATCTGAAGATGTCTAAGTGTGACGAAAACATTTCTGTGCTTAACTGTGCGTTAATTAAAGAAGTTCTTTTCTGTTTATTCAAGTATTTACATTTTCCTAAGGACTCTGCTTCCCAGTGGTGTATGTTTGGTGGTTACTAGTGAATTTTACACCATTAATTTCCTTATTTTTTTGCTGCTTGATTTTTTAAAACATGTCATACACTGCATGTTATATAGTAAAGCTTGTTCAATTCAGTTTTCAGAAGTGTAGGCACTGCAGTGGTGTAAAAAAAAGAAAGCCTGGATCAAAAAGCTTGCTGTAAATAAAACTGGTATGCTTTTTCTTACATTTGCATAGGGGTGACTGGATTAAAGCTCTTGGCTTGATCTAGCAACAAGTTTTAAGTGGAAGCAAGTAAATAAATAAACATTGACTGCAATGAAAAGTTTCCCTTTATCAAATAAATGCTCACAGTGCAACATAAGAAGCTTGTAGCTGAAGGCAACTGTGTATCTGGTTTTCATGTTTCCATGGAGACAAGTTGATAAGGGCAATAAAAGCAGAACACTTTTTTCTTTCAGTAGCTAAAAGATAATGTTTTCTGAAAGCATTCACAGTGTGTTCCACATCTGGGAAAGGAATAAAGATAAAACAAAAACAGACAGCACTTAGTGGAAGTAGAAGCACAGGTTGTACCATGTGTCTTAGCATGTATAACAATCATAGGTCAATTCAGTGTATGTATTCTCTCTATCTTCAACTGTATTCTTACATGCCCTCTCCATATCACTGACTGCTCACATCACTGATCAATAAAGTACAAGACTATTTAAACCAACAACTATTTGCATCCATGTTATCCAGGACATATTGGTTTCATATTTACTACTACCTCTTCATGTAATTATAGTCTTTCACTCATTTTGTATAGCATTGTATTATTTCATATTATTTTTTACAAACTGCTATTTTTTTGTATTATGTGATATTCCTCTGTATTATTTTTTGCTGTTTTGACATTTTATTTTTGTGCATTGTTCTATTATTTTATAAGTACATGTGGAGCTTTTCTCCCTGGGCCTCCACTGAAAAAGGACATGTGTCCAGTCGGACTTTCCTGGTAAACAAATGTAAAATAAATAAATAAATAAATAAATAAATAAATAATAAATTCAAGCCTGTGAGTGTAGCTGTCAATCTGGGACAATTGTTTCTATTAGGAGGGTTAAAATTTATTTGAAGATGTGCATAGTTTTGTGTGCTTCTATTAAGTTGATAGGTTTTGTTTTGAGGGTTTTCATTAAAACAAAAAGTCTTGTAAGATGTGACATAAGTTCAAATGGATATGACAAGAAATACCTGTATAAAAGATCAACCTGTCAAACATTAATGTATGCATGTAACACAAAAGCTGAAAGTAGACATTTTTTTTTAAAAATACATAACAAGTGGTAATAACTTCTTATAATGGCATCACTTTCATTATTATCTTTGAATATGAATGGTCTCACAGGTGAATACAAAAAGAAACAGTACTGAACTATATTAAAGAAATGCCGAGTGCAAATAGCTATGATACATGAGACAAATTTGGAAAAAACGAGCATGTGAATTTGATAAAGAAGGAATTTTGGGATGGTTATTTGGTGGCATATCTGGAACAAAGGAAAAGGGAGTACAGTATATTAATTACTAGAGTAGCTCCAACAGTGATACAAGAGGGAAAAAAAAGATAATAATTGTAGTTACAAAGGGCTAATTACAAGGGAGGAGAATTGCACTGGCATGTATTTATATTCCACCTAAAACTGCTATTATGGAGCTTATGAAATTTCTGTAATAAATAATCAGATTTCAGCAGGAAATATTACTTATAGGCAGGGATTGGAATTGACATTTGATTTGCAACAGCCAGGATGTATCTGTTCGGCCTAGAAGAGAAAATATAACAAAAGAGGGTACATTTTTGAAGAAATTTATGAAAATATTTGACATGGAAGGTATGAATTCAGAAGTAGGAGCTCAGAGAGCATTTGAATCTCCTCTCCGGTCCAGCTGGTGAATCTGGGAATCTTGAGGCAATGTTACAACTGCCTCATGTACACAGACAACCCTCTCCTCCTCCCAACAAATTCCAACACATGTGAGAGATGCAACCATATAGCCAAACTGGAGGCTAAGCTCTCTCAACTCAGTACTGGCATAACCAGTCAGGAGGAGAAGGAAACCACACTCACTACAATTCCAGTCTCACATAGACCTACCACGACAGCAAACCAAACACATAATCACACAAAAACATACTCGGAGACTCTAAATAAAGATCTGCCTAAGCAGCAGAGACCTCCAAAGCAGACACCCAAGCAACCGCTACCCCAAAACAAAACACGTGCAACACATATCTCACAAAGCCAGTGTGCTGAACAGTCACAGCCCTTAAGACTAAACAACACACCTGATACACTTGTAATAGGTGACTCTATCATCAGGCACACTGATGTCCCGCTCACCAGGCTGAACAAGGAGAGGGTCACGGTGAGCAGCCTGTCGGGCACTAGGATCTGCCACATAACACAAGCACTCAGGTCACTCCAATGCAAGTAGAAATATGACTCAGTCATTGTCCATGCTGGTGTGAATGACCTGAGACGTACCTCCCTGGACTACATGAAAAGAGACATAAAGGAGCTCTCTGAGCATGTAGCCCAGGCCGGTATGACCCTGACCTTGAGTAGCATCTTACCCTCAACAAGAATGATGCCACAATATGAAGACAAGATGATCAATTTCAACAACTGGCTTAAGTACTGGTGTCATTCAAAGGGGATCCAATGCCTGTCAGCTTGGGATGATATGCTTGACAAGCCACGATGCTTCGCTAGGGACGGCTTGCACCTGTCACCCCTGGGCTTTCGGATATTGGCAAAGGCTCTTGCTACCCCCATAGTGCCTTTTTTAGGCAAGGCTCAAAAGACAAACCCACCTCCATAGGTATCACAAGGGATAAGAAACTAAGAGTAATGCTACTCAACGCCAGAAGTCTAAACCTCAAGATGCACACACTCAAAACTCTCCTTAGCATGGAGAACATCGATATCTGTGCAGTAACAGAAACCTGGTTCAGGGCTCCCGAGAGCACCCCAGCACTACCAGGTTATACCTCATACCATGCTTTTCGGCCCCAAAACTTGGACCGAACCACAAAAGGAGGGGGAGTATCGATATTCATCAAAGATACCCACACCTCCAGGTTGGTGGCAAAGCACGAAGCATCAGAGACTATCCATGTGCAACTAACAGTGGGTAAAACTGCCTTCCAGTTTATAGCCTGCTACAGACCACCCTCCCAAACCCAGGAACCCCACTCGGCCTTTCTGAGAACAATGGAAAATATGAACGTGTCTCCAAGCACCATTATATTGGGTGACTTCAACTACCCTAACATAGACTGGGAGCATTACTCTAGCTCCAACACCCTAGCCCAAAGGTTCCTAGAATTTATAAACTCAAATGCTATGGAACAACTTGTTACCACTCCCACAAGAGGGGAAAACATACTGGACCTGATCATCACCAACATGGGGACTCTATGCTCCAGACCAGAAGTGTATCCCTCACTGGTAAGATCAGACCATAAACTAATCTCACTGGATATTCACATCCCGACCCCATCCCCTGCCCAGAAAACCACAGTGAAAAACTTCTCTAAAGCAAATTTCACACTCCTCAAAACCGAGGTGGAATCCTTCAAAGCCCCCGGGCCTGTGGAAAATATGGCTCAGACCGCAGAATCCTTTATAAACACATTCTATGAACACCTTCAGGAATGCATGGATCATGCGATCCCAAATAAAACCAAGACCCAATCCTCCAAAGGCAGATGTCCTGTCTGGTGGACCCCAGCCATAAACAAACTATACAATAGAAGGAGGAAGCTACTAAATGATAGAGCAAAATCCCAAAAAGGGAAGGCATCACTGATCAGTATTAGCAAAAAACTATGGGCACTCATAAAATTGTCTAAGGCCAGCTTCGAGAGAAAAATTGCACAGGACACTAAGGATAATCACAAGGTTTTCTTTAGTTATGTTAGGAACCTGGGTGGTAATTCCCAGATATGCTCAGAATTAGTCCAAAATGACAAAAAATACACTGAACCCACAGACATTGCCAACATCCTAGATGACAGGTTCAGCGCAAACTCCCCCCACCAAAAGGGCAAATATCTATCCCAGCAGAGTGCTGCCCCCCTGACATCTCAGATGCTCAGGTAAGAGCCGCCCTCTCCAAAGCAAAAAACACAGCATCAGTGGGACCAGACGGTGTCCCGGGCTGCGTCCTACATGAACTCCAAGAAGAGCTAAACCCAAACATAAAACTACTGTTCAATCTCAGCCTTACTACAGGATATATGCCCAAAGAGTGGCGTACAGCAACAGTGGTCCCTCTCCATAAAGGTTGTGCCTCAACGGATCCTGGAAACTATCGCCCCATAAGCCTGACTAGCTTGGACTGCAAAGCTATGGAAAGGATCATCATGGACCTCATAAATAAAGATATTGGGGACCTACAGACACTGGATCCTACCCAGTTCGGCTTTGTTAAGGGCAGATCCTGCCTCTTAAACCTGGTTGATTTCTTTGAAACAGTCACTAAGGCCATTGACGAGGGGAAGGTGGTCCACACAGCCTACCTGGACCTCACAAAAGCCTTCGATACAATACCCCACTCGGGCATTATAGATAAGCTCACCAGCTTAAATATAAACCCCTATGTCACTAGATGGATTGCAAACTGGCTCAAGGACAGAACCCACATGGTTAGAATTGCTGGAGCCATGTCAGACTCCAAACCAGTTACAAGTGGTATCCCACAAGGCTCAGTCCTGGGACCTCTCTTGTTCGGTATATATTTCTCGGAGGTACAGGCCAACACGGAAGGACTGTGGCTGACCAAGTTCACAGATGACTGCAAACTGGGCGCCATAATCAACTCTCCAGCCGACACAAGCATCCTCCAAAAGGGCCTCATAGAAACAGACAACTGGTGCCAGAGCCATGGCCTCAAGCTAAATGCCAAAAGTGTATAGTCATCCCTTTGGCAAAACAAAGTGCCCACAAATTACCACATAGGTGGTAATCCATTAAGTACAGAAGAAGTAATTAGGGACCTGGGGACCCAAGTTGATAGCAATCTCTCATTTGACAACCACGTGGCCAAAGTGGTTAGAAAAACATTTTATATAGCCCACCTAATCATGAAGGGATTCACATCTAGATCAGGGGAGGTCATCGTGCCTCTTTACTCATCCCTCATCAGGCCCATAATTGAGTACAATGCCCCTTTTGGGATGTACCTTACCAGACACCTGCAGCAACTGGAAAGACCCCAAAAGTACCTCACCAAGAGGATCAAAGGGCTCAAACAGATGCCATATGCTGCCCGGTTAAAGAAACTCCAGCTCTACTCAGTGGCATACTGCCTGTTCAGAGGCGATCTGTGCCTGACGTATAAAGCCATGTCCAACCCAGAATTAATGGACATGCTGCACCTCAGAAAATCCAAATCCCATTGAGCTACACGCTCGAGACTTGAACCTCAGCACTGAAATAAATAGGACATGCTGGAGGGACAGATTCATAACCCAGAGGCTCCCTTCACTCTGGAATAAAATCCCAGTCCAGGTTAGGCAGAGTCCCTCATTGACTCTCTTCATGAGGAATCTTGATGAGTGGATGGGAGATCATAGGTTTACCCCGGGTATCACTTCTGTGTCACTGTTAGACAGAGGCACAGTATACTAACCTTGAAAAAGGGCATAGCAAAATAAATTTAAAATGGGTGGCGAAAGCCAAACACATTCTGGCTAGGCTTATAAATGCCCTAGGGCAGATAGCCTAGTATGAACCTATGAACCTATGAAACTATAACCCAAGATACAAAAACTTGGCATTTTAATATGACCAAGAACAAATGGCTTGCTTTAAAAAGTCTTATGAACAGAAATGATTTAATTATTAAGCCTTCTGATAAAGGTAATAAGATTGTCTTGCTTCATTACACACAATATTATAATGTGTATGCAACATTTGAATGATGCTTCGACTTATGAAATAAGTAAGGTTGCAAAGTATTTGAATGCTATAAAAGAGTTTACCTTATTGATTGATAGGGGTGTACGTTTAGGTTATTTTTGTAAAAAAGATATTGATACCAAGTTTAATGTGGAGAGTTGCCAATTAGCTACTTTGTATTGTCTTCCCAAACTTCACAAAAATTTGATGAATCCTCCTGGTCGTCCTATTGTTTCTGCTGTTAACTATTTTCTTCAGAATATTGGTATTGTTATACATGGTTATTTGTTACCTTTTGTAGAAAAAATTGATTCTTATATCAAAGATTATTTTGATTTTATTGAAAAGATATCCCAAATATTATGGACAGAAAATATGTTTTGGGTGAGCTTGGATGTTGTTAGTTTATATACAAATATTAGTCATAATGATGGAATAGAAGCATTATATTATTTTTTGGGAGATAGTCCTACTTCACATTACATTATAGATTTAACTCATTTTTGTTTACTGAATAATTTTTTTTAGTTTCAATGAAGTGATTTATCACCAGTTAAGGGGGATGGCCATGGGGGCACCTTTTGCCCCCATGCATGCCAACTTGTTTATGGCTACATTTGAGTTGGAATATATATATACTAATACATTTGTGCAACAAAATGTTTTGTTTTATTTTTGTTACATTGATGATTTGATTTTTCTGTGCAAGGGGGGATCAAATTTAGTACCTACCTTTGTTTCAGAAATTAATAATAATATATACAATATTAAATTTGATGGTTTACAGTTCGGAACTAAAGTGAATTTTTTAGATATTTGCTTGTCAGGAGAGAAGGATGGACTTATTTCCACTACTGGACATTGAAAATTTGTGGATGGTAACCAGTATTTATTTGGGACTAGTTGCCATCCGCCTTATACGTTGAACATTCCCCTATGGGGAAATTATTCGATAATCAAGACTTTGTAATGATGGTCTTGATTTGGAGAAATAGATCAATAAATCAATAAATATGTTCTTACAAAGGGGTTACAATATAGATTTAATTTGTGAATCAATTGATAAATTATTAAAATTTAATTTGGATGGGGAAGTTAACAACAGAAATCAAAATTACAATACAGAAGTTGGCAGAGTCAATTTTAAGACCACGATATCTAGGAGGATAGCTAAACAACAACAGAAAATCTTTTTTGTTACTACTTTTAATCTTTTAAGTGGTAAAATTTGGGATCTCATTAAATACTATTGGAAATTTTTGTTACAAGATGAATTGATAGGTAAACTTATCCCTGATGTTCCCTATGTTGCTTATAAGAGAGGACAGAATTTAGGGGACAAATTAGTTAATATATGTATCATAGGTGGGAGTAACAGCTTTTTGTCTTAATGGCTATTTTGTCCATATTATCATAAAATGTAAATAACCTTACAGGTACAGACAGAAACCAAAGAGTATTGAGTTATATTAAGAGGTCTAGGTTATTGGCAAGGAAGGAGGATTAGTCTGGCATGCATTTATATTCCACTTAAGTTGCTATTATGGAAGTTAAGAGAATTTCGGGAGACATATTGTTTTCTCCAGGGAATTTTATTTATAGGTGGGAACTAGAACCTGATTTGTAATAGTGAGGATGTATTAGAGGGATCTTAAAGGGGAAAATATAACAAAAATGGGCAAATTCCTGAAGAAATATATAACAATGCTCAGGATGAAAGATGTGAATTTAGTAGAAGAAACCTAGACATAATTTAAATAGTATTCTCAAAAGTACAATAACTGAGATAGATTGGATAGAAATTGTGTTTCATAGTATTATTGTACAGATCTAGCACTAGAAAAAAAAACTAACATAAAAGTGCAGTGTATTGAAACAGAAATGAGACACTGGCAGTTTCAGACTTATCTGTTAAATAAAGTGGAATTTAAGAAATGGGTAGCGGAAATGATTTGGGAGTTATTAAGGAAGACAGACATGTCTGCAGAAAGGACAAGTGGCGAGTGGGCTAAAATGAAAATGGGGTTTAAAAAACATGGTAGAAGTAAGAGAGAAGGAGATATGGGAAAAGTGATGGGGATTATTCAGATGGGTTTACAAATCCTAAAGTTTTGCAAAATAAGGAGAATCTCACAGAATAAGAAAAGCAGCAGTTGCAAAGTGCTGAAGGGAAAATTATTGATTATTTGGATAACATGCAAGAGTTTATAAAGGTTATTTTTAAGCAACCATTTTTGATAACTCCAGGGAAAAAAAGAAAAAGAAAAAAACTTTTAGCACAATGACTTTGAAAACAAAAAGTAGAAAGAGTGGTAACCAAATGTAGGGAGCCCATAACACAAAAATAACCAGGGATTCTGTAGAGATATTAGAGATATTTTGAACATTTCATAAACATTTGTATAAAACATAATAATGTGGAAACTAAGAAAAGGTACAAATGGAAATATTTACTGAAGACTTAATTATGCCAAGGTTAGAGGCAGGTGAGGCTCAATAATTAAAATACATGAATTCAGTAGTAAGGACTTGGACAGAATTTACATATTATTCCTCAAGATACAATAACTGAGCTAGACTAGACAGAAATTATATTACACCAGAAGATGTGCATCTTAATTGAGAACCTTGACACAATTGTAATAATTATCTCAGGCCATGTGCCAATAATTACTAAGAAAGAAATGCAGGGTAATGAAGTAACAATTTGATGGTGCTTCCCCACCTATCTGTTAAAAAGAGAGAAATTTAAAGAACGGTAGGTATAAACATCTAACAACATTAATGGAACAATGATGATCCAGAGGGAAGCAGAATGTAAGAAAATACCACTGTTATTGGTGGGTCTTTATGCAGAGAAAGTATTCGACAGAGCAAGCTGGTATTTTATGAGTAGAGCAATGTTAGCATTTCCATTTCCTGATAAATAATAAGGTTACTTAAAAGGATATATGAGGGAACAGAGGCAAAATCAAAGTGGGAGGGTTCAACTCTGAGAAGTTGCCTGGAGAGAGGAACCAGGCAGATTCCCCTTTCCCCTTTGTGTACGTTATATTTTGAACCATTAGCAAAGGAATTAATGGACTCAGAAAATCAAGTATAGAATTGGTACGGTGTTCACGAAATGGTGGCTTTATTTGAAGATGATATTATTTTGTACATGATGGAACCAGAAAATGATATCTCAGTGTTGTGGAACATTCTAAGACAGTTACATTTTTTTTGGGATGTAACATTAATGAAGATAAAGCAAAGGCTATAGCTATAAACTATGTACCCACACATTAAATGGTTCAGCAATACCCATATTTATGGGAACATATTAAAATTAAGTATTTAGGAGCATGGATTAAAAGGATTCTGTTATGGCAGCTAAGGATATGTAGGTAGAGACTAAACAAAAGATAATACAAAAACTCAGAAACTGGAAGCTCTTGGCATTTGCCTATCAATAGCAAGATGCAAGTAGTAAAAGTGTTTTCAGTCCCTTTAGTTTTATATACAGGTCAGGCATACTTTTATGAACCACAGAATAAGTTTATAAATAATAATTAATAAAGAGTTAAGGGATTTGATTTTTGAGGGGAAGGGACAAGAGTCTAGTGGGATAAGCTGATCCTCCCAGAATAACAAGGAGGTATTTGATTACCTGATTTGAATGGATATTTAAAGGTACACAGTTAAGGCACATATACATAGCACAAGCATAAAGCTACAATTCAAAGTGGAAAGGGGTGATGATGAAGTGGCGGTGGGGTTATTCCAGAAATAAAAAGAATGGCATTTTGGACACAGATCCTTAAGGAGAATAACAACAATCACACAGAATATTATATACACAGATTAGCAGAAAGTACACTAAGAACTAAGCCAACACAGAAATGAAGAAAGGAGATTTTCCCAATTAGGATGACTGCACTTAGGGGTACAGAGAATAGACAAGAGGGGGCTGGAATTTATTGGAGAAAACTGTCAAAGCAACTAAGGTATTAAGAGCAAATAACTAGACAGGGAAATATAATAGAATGTGAAAAGGCCAAGAAGACATTTGGACTGCAGGCTAGAGACTGCCTTCCCTAGCAGCGATTGATATCAAAGTATAAGCAAAAGAAAGGGATACTGGAATCCTAAGTGAAATGCCTAATCTGGTAGAGTTTTCTGTTGAGTATAGAACAGATGCTGCTGTTAAAAAAGGGATAATTAATAGGGCATATAAAATATTGCATAATAACTGTATGAATCAATAAGAGGAGGTTGAAAAGATTGGGAAGAGAAACTGGATAAGCAACTCACAAGAAAACAATTGGAGGACATATGTATGGCTCCCAAGTATGCAACAGAGTCTAGAAGATTTAGGATTTTTTGCTTGGAAGTGTTTGCATAGGTATTTATATACCCCAAGCAAAATAATTTTTCCTCAGGTAGACAGCAAATCTTGGAGGTGTGATGGGAAAGAAAGGTAACTGGGAAGTTATGTTTTGATTGTGTAATGAACTGGCAGACTTCAGAAATTCCCTACAGAGTATTCTGTCAAAATTATTTATGAACAAATGGATGTTACTAAGGAAATGCTTTCTTTGAGCTGGAATACTAGATCTGAATTGCCTAGACACAATAAGATCTTGCTAAGTTTAATGCTGGTGCTTTCAAAAAAGAAATTACTAGAAAATAGAAATCAAAGTCTAAGCCAACTGTATTTGAAGTATTGAATATTGTAGCAGAAATAAAAAAATGGAAGTGGGTTATTTAGAAAAGGGTAGGAGCAAATTACATAGCAAAATTGTGGGATCAATACATGCAGAATAATGTTTTGGAGGAGTGAGATTTAAAGGAAGGCAGAAATTGAGCAATTTATGTAATGCTGGATTGAAGATAGCTATACAAAAAAGCAACATGTTTGATGTATGATGTAAGAATTGAAAGCAGTGCAGAATACTGGAATAAACTGGAAATTACTGGAAGAAACCAGAATGAGACTGGAATGAATGCCTTTAGCTTCTAATTACCCAGGAATTATGCTGAACAGGTGCCAGCCTCTACTTAATATGCCAGATCTTATTGTACCTTTCAGAATAAAAGTTGCATACACTCTAGTTCGATTAAGAACATTTTATTATGTACAATGGAAGTACATGTCAACAATATCTGAATTGGATCTTACTGTCTCCAATAACAGTGCTGATAAACTGAAATAGACTGAATTATAATTGCTGTAGCTTCTGGACTCCTATTTCTTTCCTCCTGAATAATATAATTAATATTCTGGAATGCTGGATATTTGACCTGACTTCTGCACTCGCTCTTGAGTGTCTACCAAACTTCTGTGGACTGCATTGCAATGACTTTCTGCATACCAGTCCAATTTAACTAACTGGCTTCTGTGTCTGAAGTATCTCTCCTAAATAATACCAAAAATCTTGTAAATTTCTTACAAATTCTACATGCCTCTTTAACTTTAGTTCCTAAACCTTAATGTAATGAACATTCTGTTGTCGCATTTTATTCTTATCAGTATTTGTGACTGAAGGTTATTTATTTGTACTGAAACATTCCTTTCTATTGAAATGGCATGTAAAATGAAGATATACTTCAATTTAATATGGCTTTATTTCTGAGCCTATACAAGGAGAATACTGTATTTATGTCTAACAATCTGTATTTGAGTGAAACCTAATTTTACAATAATGTTTGTAACTAGCAACATATTAATGTGATTTATTTTCTTTTATACAAATGTATGTTTGCCTGTGTCTTAATTGATAATTCACTAAAGGTGTTAAAAAGATAGGCATTGTATAAGAAATGACAATTGTCTGCAGCTTTAGTGATCTTTTCAAATAAGTGGACAATGTTAAAGAGATACTGTCTGCCTTTCCAAAGCCAGAGTGGTTTGGGTCAAGGGTCAGGAGATTTTCTATGTTTTCAGTAGTGAGCTCAGATAAAATGCACTCCATAGCCATGCATGTACAACCAGTAAGAATAATGGGTCTATAACTGCTTGGATCTGTGGTAAGGCTTCTTTTGTGAAGATGGATTATAGTGGCCATCCTAATAACAGGTGCATATCTTGTGGAGAAGCTAAGATTAAAAGAATGTTTAGGAGAGGCTCAGCCAGTCTATATTTATCATTAACATATAAGCACCCTAGTAAATTATCAGGACTCATGGAGGTGGTGTTTTTGACTTTGTATAGGGCCAATCAAATGTGCCTTGTGGTAATTTTAATTTTATGTTGGAGGCTGCATAAGTTTCATAGGTTTAGTTCACTGTTTTCCAGCCTGTAAGTTTCCATTGAAAACTGACATATTAAAATTAGGACTGAACACTTGTTTACCCCCTATTCACCTAAATTCATTTTACAAATATCTAAGCTGTTGGAATTGTGTATTCAGAAAGGAAAATGATTACACAGTATTTGAATATGTTGAGTAATACAAGAACTAATTAGCCTTGTTTTATTATTATGATTTTAGATAACCTTTATTTTTTTTATGTCTGAATGATTTATTACTCTTGAATATCATGGCTCTAAGTGCTAAATTCATTTAGCCTTTACAATGTCTATAAGGTAATGAATAAAGATTTACTTTTTGGCATCTATTCGTAATATACATTAAAGTTCATGTACTTTTCCCAACTTAGAACTGTAATATTTCCTCCTACATAATTTAAACTCGAGTATTGTTAAAGTCTTCTTGTTTGCATACTTTTTACTGTTAAAAATGTATATGTAAATGTTGTGGAGCTTTTCTCCCCAGGCTTCCACTGAAAAGGGGCTATATCAGCTCAGCTGGACAAACCCAGTCAACAAATGTAACATAAATAAATAAATTAATAATATAAATTAGACATTAATTTAATTTTCATCATGAATGTCCTTTGAGCTGATCCAATCTTTTCAGGTGTATATATGCAAAACGAGCTATTATACTTTGAAATGGCCTAATAAATAATCGATAAAAATAGTCAGACTACAAATATCCCTATCAGAGACATTCTTAAGCATGAGTCCTATTTATCTGGAGCCTTTATTATAATTAAATCAAGCTGATTTGAAAATGATAGACTGTAATTGTTATGCCCAAATCTTTATAATCCAAAACCTCTTCCAATGGTGAGACCTTTAGGTAAGTATTTCCACTAGGTGAATTTTTTCCAAAATACATAATTTTATATTTGTTAGTGCTTAAGGAAAAACTGATATATGTTTCCCATTTATGGGTCTTAGTCAAAAGCATATTAATTTCTTGATAATCCTTATCAGTAACTATAATGAAACCATTAAGCCAAATTGAATTTGTTGTTGGAATAGATGAAAAACATGGTTGAACAATAATGAACTCAGAACTAAGCCCCGCGATATCCTACTGTATATGTTTAAGGCATTTGAAGAACATCCATGTATTACTGTTTGTGTTTTGCAATCTGCTAGCTCAATATTCAGTGAACAGTATACATGTTATATCATATGTCATTCAATACCATGTAAATCAAGTCATATGTTAGTGAGGTAAATGCCTTAACTAGACCAAAAAATGGTACAAGATAAAAAGAAATCAAAATGTAGAAGATAAGTCAAGACAATGACTAAGGTCACCTGGTCATAAAGCTCTGCCAGATTTCATTAAGGCATATCCACCCCTTATGAATCCACACTGATGTAAGATAATTCCTAAGTGTTTATCATTTCTGAATCATCAAATCAGTTATTAATCTCTCAAAGCATTTACACGTTATAGGGGTCAAAATCACAAGTCTGTATATCAGTTAGTTTCCCATTTTTTTAGTATTGGGTAATATTCAATGTTCTCCACATTTGTGCCATTATGCCAGTCCTAAGCACATGTTTAAAAATAGTATGCAAGGTCAGATATAGAGTAGTAAATAATGCTTTTTTTTAAATCAGGACTGCAGGTATTCTGACAGGTTGCAAACTTAATTTTTTTTTCCTTTGGGATTTCTCAGTACTACTTTTTCTCATTATTGGGCAGAGTTCATCTACTGATAAGTAATCTTTGAAGCTATTAATAAATACCATGCTCCTCATTACTGAAGTAGCTATTAAATTTAATAGTTAAAGCGTTCACATCACTTATTATGATATTGTCCTTTGTCAAAACCATGATAGAATTGCTAGATTTTTGTAAGAATTTATATAGCTATCATAAACCTTCTTGCTGTTCATTTTGTACAGCTTATTTTCAAACTGTATTTTTCCTTAGACACCGCTTATTCTTGGTTACTTTATTTAGTTTGCATTTATACTTTACAGTGAGATTTTTTATATAGTTGTAAAACTATGCTTCTTTTCTTTTAAAACTTGACTAACTTTCTGCTGTTTCTTCTTGATAATATTCTGTTGGCAGTGTTATCCTTTAAAATCTCAATTGTAGAATCCAGACTGTCATCTAAAATGTCTTCTAGTACCTGGTAGCCATAATCAGTTTTCTTGTGTATATTCACGCTTGTCCAATTAACTCTGGAAATTTCATTTGTAATATTTTCATTATTCAGAAGCCCAAAATGATACATTGTATTACTTATATATAGTGGTTTAGTCCTAATAACATTAAAAGTTATTGCGTTATAATAAGATTTACCTAGTGGAGCTCCCACTTGTATGTCTTTAAAGATGTTCCACATCTGTGACAACAAAATCCAGAAAATCTGACCTGTTGCATTTCTTCCACTAAATGAGTTAAAACATAATAAGACAGTACCTCTATGAATTCTCTATCATACTCTGAATTAGATCTATGCTCAGATCAATTCGCATTAGGGTAGTTGAAATCCCCTAGTAGAATTATATTTCTGTGTTTAAGTTTTAAATCCAAGAATTCTAAGCATTTCTTCAATTTGTTGAAATCCATCACTGGCATACAGTAACAAAGTTTGAGTTTTATATTCTGGGAGTAAATTAAGACATCACCAATAAGAATGTATTTGTGATTATCTGATGATACAAGTACTGAAGGAGAGGCATCGTGAATTAATAAAATCCCTTCTCCTCTAGATTTTGATTATCTTCTGTAAAAAGACTTAAGGCAGCCACCAGGTTTCCCAATTAAAAAGCCAGCACCATAGTGACTTAAATATAGATAGCCTTTGCTGAACATTTGCATCACGTAAACATAATCTTCCCAATGTTTGTGATATTTTGACATGTGCAAGGCTGGCATAACCAAGTATTAAAAATGTGAACTTTAATGGAACCATGATCATTTAATCTCTTTAATGGGATGATTTCACTAAATGCTACATCAATTCTAAGTTTTAATCGAAATTCAGTAATTTTCAAAACTTTTTGTTTCATATAGTTTAAAGGAATGGCACAAGTCTCATTGGTTCTTGCATGTACGACTATGTGATTATATTTTATTTTCCCTTTTGATATTCTGTCAAGCAATTAAGGAACTTTTCTAGTTTTAAACCCAAAAGTGAGGACACAGTGATATTAAATTTATTAAATCCACAACCTCCTTGTTGTTTGTTTTATTATGGAGTCCCCAAGAACTAAGATTTTACTCTCCAAATTTCTGCTTTCTCTTTAAGAGTGTTTTTCCTTCTACTTATTGGGGTATGTCTTGTGTGTAAAATCCATCTGAGTGATTAAACAAATCACTAACTCCACCTAAAACTTTTAATTTTAGATTCTCCCTTCTGCTTCTTCCTGGCTCATCATATTTTCTTCCCTTCTAAATTTAATTAAAAATTTTTTCATTCAGTATTCTGAAGTGGACTTTTTGAATAAAGGAAAATTCATTCATCTACTTCCATATTGAATTGACCTTATGCTTATATTTTCTTCCTTCCTCTTCCCTCCCCTATCCACTGTGCCTTACACCATCTGATCATTGCATTCCTTCCTCTGCAGGCTCTGGCCCACCCTTTACCCCCCCCTTCCCTCCTCACTCAATCTCTCAGACCTGTTATAACATGCTTAACTACCTCACTTCATCTCGACTCCAAATACATATAGGTTCATAGGTAGGTACTAGGCTATCTGCTCGAGGGCATTTGTAAGCCTAGCCAGAATGTGTTGGCTTTTGCTGCCCCATTGATTAATTAACTGAGCCTCTGTCAAGCAGAGCTAATGAAGTGATCCCAGGGGTGTATTTTCTGTTACCCATCCACTCGTCAAGGCTTCTCTTGAAGAGTGTTAGTGAGGAGCTTTGCCTAATGTAGTTAGGAATTTTGTTTCAAAGCATGGGGAGTCTCTGTGACAGGAATCTATCCCTCCAGCATGTTCTATTTATTGTTATGGTGAGGTTTAGCTCACTGGAGTGTGTGGCTCGCAGTGACTTAGATTTCTTTAGGTGGAGCATGTCCATCAATTCTGAGTAGGGCATGGCTTTGTAAGTCAGGCAGAGATCACCTCTGAGTAAGTGATACGCCACTGAGTACAGCTGCAGTTTTTTCAGTCGGGCTGCATAGGACATATGTTTGAGGCCAGTAATCCTCTTGGTGAGGTGCTTTTGTGGTCTTTCCAGCTGTTGGAAGTGTCTTGTGAGGTACATCCCAAATGGGGCATTGTACTCTATGATGTGTCTGATGAGTGACGAGTATAGGGGCACTATAACCTCTTTATTTCTAGATGTGAACCCCTTAGTAATTAGATGGGCCACATAGAAGGATTTCCTAACTACTTTGGCAATATGATTGCCAAAGGAGAGATTGCTATCTACCTGGGTCCCCAGATCTCTTATTACCTCTTCTGTATTAAGGGGGCTGCCGCCTATGTGGTAATTCGTGGGTGTTTTGTTTTTCCCAAACGGGATGACTATGCATTTTTTGGCATTTAGCTTGAGGCCATGACTTTGACACCAGGTGTCTGTCTCAGTAAGGCCTTTTTGAAGGATGTCCAGTCATCAGCGAACTTGGTTAGCCATAGTCCTCCTGTGTTTGCCTGTACTTCTGAGAAATATATGCCAAACACTAGGGGTCCCAGAACCGAGCCTTGTGGGACACCACTTGTGACTGGTTTAGAGCCAGACCTGGAGCCCGCTATTCTTACCTTGTGAGTTCTGTTTGTAAGCCAGTTGGCAACCCATCTTGTGATGTAGGGGTTTATGTTCAGGCTGGTGAATACCCGAGTGAGGAATGGTGTTGAATGCCTTGGCGTGATCAAGGTAGGCTGTGTGAACCACCTTTCCCTTGTCTATGACCTTGGTGACTATCTCGAAGACGTCAACCAGGTTTAGTAGGCATGATCTGCCCTTAACAAAGCCAAACTGGGTCGGGTCAAGTGTTTGGAGGTTCCCAATGTCTTTGTTAATGAGTTCCATGATGATGCGCTCCATAGCCTTGCAGACCAGGCTAGTCAGACTTATGGGGGCGATAGTTACCAGGGTCAGTTGTGGCCCCTCCTTTGTGGATCGAAATAACCATTGCTGTGCACCATTCTATGGGCACATAGCCTGTGGAGAGGCTGAGGTTGAACAGCGTGTTTAGGTGGAGGGTAAGTTCATTCTGTAGTTCATGCAAGATGCAGCCTGGGACACCATCTGGCCCCACTGATGCTGTATTTTTGGCTCTTGAAAGGGCTGTTTTCACCTGTGCTTCTGTGATTTCTGGGACAGTACACTTTTCTGGTATTGTTGTGGGCCCTTTTGAAGGTGAGAGGGAGGTGAAGTTTGCACTGAATCTATCTGCCAGGATGTTGGCAATATCAGTAGGTTCAGTATATTTTGTGCTATTTTGCACTAGCTCAGAGCGTATCTGTGAGTTGCCACTTAGATTCTTGACATAGCTAAAGAAGGCTTTGTGGTTATCTTTCGAATCCTTGGCTATTTTTCTTTTGAAGTTAGCCTTGGATAATTTTATGAGGAACCTTAGTTTCTTACTGATACTGATCAGAGATGTCTTTCCTTCTTGGGATTTGCTTTTTTTCTCAACTAGTTTCCTCATTTTGTTGTATAACCTGTTTATGGTAGGCGTCTACCAGAATGGTTTCCTTCCTCTTAGGGGAGTGAGTCTTGGTTTTGCTAGGGATGGCATGATCCATGCATCCTTGTAGATGCTCATAGAGTGCAATTGTAAAGGATTCTGCATCTTGGGCAATGTTATCCTTTAGAGTGGGGGCTGTGAAACGTACCACCTCTGCCTTAAGTAAGGTGAAGCTTGCTTTAGAAAAGCTTTTCACTGTGGTTTCCTTGGTTGGGGGTGGTGGTGGGGTGTGGACATCAAGGGTGATTAGTTTATGGTCTGATCTAACCAGTGACGGGTTGACCTCCGGTACGGAACACCTGTCACCCATGTTGGTGATGACCAGGTCCAATATTTTGTGGCCTCTGGTAGGGGAGTTTACCAGCTGATCCAGGGCATTTGAGTTGATAAATTCCAGGAAGCGCTGAGCCTGGGAGTTCGTACTCAAGTAGTTTTCACAGTTAATGGTAGGGTAATTGAAATCGCCCAATATCAGGGTGTTCGGTCGGACCTTCATGTTTTCCAGTGTCTCCAGAAAGGCAGAGTGGTGGTCCTGGGTCATGGAGGGTGATCTGTAGCAGGCCACAATTTGCATTGCAGATTTGCCTGATGTTAGTTGCACATGGATGATCTCAGAGGTATCATGCTGTGCCACTAACCTGGAGGTGTAAGTAGCCTTGATGAATATGGATACACCCCCTCATTTTGTGTTTCAGTCCGTGTTCTGTGGCCGAAATGTGTGGTACGAGTTGTAGCCCAGTAGTGCTGGAGTGCTCTCTGGAGCCTTGAACCAGGTTTCAGTTACTGCACAGATGTCGACGTTTTACATACTTAGGAGTGCTTCGAGCGCATGCATTTTGAGATTTAAAGTCCTGGCTTTGAGTAGCATAACCCTCATTTTTTTACTTGTGCTGTTTACGGTGGTGGGTTTGAATTTTGAGTCTTGCCTAAAAAAGGCACTATGGGGGCAGCAAGAGCCTCGGCCAGTATTCGAAAGCCAAGGGGTGACAGGTGCAAGCCATCTCTGGTGAAGAAATGTAGCTTGTCGAGCATGTCATCCCAGGCTGACAGACACTGGATCCCCTTTGAATGACACCAGAAACTTAGCCAATTGTTGAAATTGATCATTTTTTCTTTATACTGAGGTATCATTCTTGGTGAGGGCAGGATGCTACTCAGGGTCAGGGTCATACCCGCCTGGGCTACATGATCAGAGAGCTCTTCCATGTCTCTTTTCATGTAGTCCAGGGAGGTACATTTCAGGTCATTCACACCAACATGAACAATGACAGAGTCATATTTGTACTTGTCCTGGAGTGACCTGGGTGCTTGTGTTATGTGGCGGATTCTGGCTCCCGATAGGCAGCTAACAGTAATCTTCTCCTTGTCCAGCCTAGTGAGTGGGGCATCAGTGTGCCTGACTATTAAGTTGCCTATTACTAGTGTGTTAGGTATGTTATTTTGCCTTAAGGGCTGTGATTGTGCGGCACATTGATTTTGTATTTTATGTGTTGTCTGGTTTGTGATGGGAGGTGCAGGTTTTGTGGGTGTCTGCTTTGGAGCTCTCTGATGCTTTTGCAGGTTTTTATTTAGTGCCTCCTTGTATGGTTTTGTGTATTTATGTGTATTTTTTGCCAGTACCGGTTTAGTAGGTCTATTTGAGGCTGGAGGTGTGGTGCAAGTGTTAACCTTCTCCTCATGACTGTCTGTTCCAGTCTTGGGTGGAGAGACCTTAGCCTCCAGTTTGGCTGTATAATTGTATCTCTCGCATATGTTAGTGTTTTGTGGTAGGAGGAGAGGGCTGTCTGTGTACATGAGGCAGTTGTAATATTGCCTCAGGATACCCAGATTCACCAGCTGGACTGGAGAGTACACCTGAAGTTGCCCTTTGGTCATGCCTGAATAGTAGGGTGAGCTGCTTAGTCGCTTGGTTGGTGAGGGGTGGATAAAGAGCCTTGCCCTGCTGGGCAGTCAAGTGTCGGGGTATATTAGTGCTTGCTATTAGGGCTGAGCAAGTGCTGGACTGTAGGATGCTTTTTGAGTGCTTAGGTTGAGAGTTAGACTAGTTTCAAGTGAAAAACTGAAGAGGAGACTTTGTGGAGCCAGAAATAATTTAACCCTAGCTAACCAGTGCTGTCCGGTGCACAAAACCGTGCAAACGCAGTTTTTAAACTACTAACTTCTGGGCTGGAACCACTCCTCCAGGGACAGATGGCTGCTCAAAGTTCCAATCTCTCACAGGTGAACAGAGACACTTCCCTTTCTCCAAGTAAGGTATGGGCAACTCAGAAACTTGTAACACAGCCCTGAATTCAGCACTAGCCTGAAAACTGGACTATACTAGCTTAGAAAGGGGGGAAACAAGAATTTTTTTTTTTTTAAAGATAAGGCAAAAACAGTAAAAAGTACACTTAAAACAGCTTTAAACAACTACAAACAATCATAAAAGGCTATCACACTTTAGTGTGTAGCCTACAACAGTTAAACAATGTATTTAAACAAAAAACAACTTTTTAAAAGTGCAGGCAGTCAAATAAGTACAATATGTAAAAAAAGCAAGCTTTTAAATCACAATAAGTGCTGGAAAAATCAGCGTTTAGGTGGAAAACAGTTAAGTACAGCAATAAAATACAGAAAACTGATAATCACTCCAAAGTCGCTCTTTTAAGCTACAAGGCTTCTATCAGTTTAAGGCTTTCTAGAACTTTCCAGTAGGTTAGTTACAGGAAAGATGGGAAACAAGCACAGGTGTGGTCTTTTAAACCAGAAAGTTGAAAGAGATGGACAACTTCCCGAATGATCAATAAACTACAATTCCTGGGCCAAGAACCACTCCTCTTGTGGTAGACAGGCTACCTAGTACTTACCACTTCCACTGATAAGCTAGAAGGCTGCACTCCAACACAAAGGCTTGGGGGGCTCAGAAGCTTACAAACAGTCCTGGATACAGCAAATCTGTGCCTGGACTAGACTAGTTACGGGAAAGGTGGGGATCAAGTGCAAACACAGGCTTTAAAACCAGAAAGTTGAGGGAGATGGAAAAAACTGCCCAAACGGCCAATAAACTACAATTTCTGGGCCAGAACCACTCCTCTTGTGGTAGATAGGCTACCTAATACTTACCACTCCCACCGATAAGCTAGAAGGCTTCCCTCCAACACAGAAAGGCTTGCAGGGCTCAGAAGCTTACCAACAGTCCTGGATACAGCAACTCTGTATCTGGACTAGGCTAGTAACAGGAAAGGTGGGAAACAGTGCAAGTGCGGCTTTTAAACCAGAAAGTTGAAAGCAATGGGGAAAAACTGCCCAAACGGCCAGTAGCTACAATTTCTGGGCCAAGAACCACTCCTCTTGTGGTAGATAGGCTACCTAATGCTTACCACTCCCACTGATAAGCTAGAAGGCTTCCCTCCAACACAGAAAGACTTGGGGGGGTTCAGAAGCTTACAAAGAGTCCTGGATACAGAAAATCTGTACCTGGACTAGACTAGTTACAGGAAAGGTGGGGAACAAGCGGAAATGCAGGCTTTTAAGCCAGCAAGTTGAAAGAGATGGAAAACTGCCTAAACAGCCAATAAACTACAATTTATGGGCCAAAACCCACTCTTCCAGTGGTAGATAGGCTACCTGATGCTTACCACTCCCACTGAGAAGCTAGAAGGCTTCCCTCGAACACAGAAAGGCTTGGGGGGCTCAGAAGCTTACAAAGAGTCCTGGATACAACAAATCTGTACCTGGACTAGACTAGTAACAGGAAAGGCAGGAAACAAGCACAAACACAGGCTTTTGAATCAGAAGGTTGCAAGATGGAAGAGCTTCCCAAATGGCCAATAAAGTATCATTTCTGGGCCAGAAACCTCTCCTCCTGTGGTAGATAGGCTACCTAGTGCTTACCACTCCCACTGATAAGCTAGAAGGCTTCCCTCCAACACAGAAAGGCTTGGGAGGCTCAGGAGCATACAAACAGTCCTGGATACAGCAAGTCTGTATCTGGACTAGACAAGTTACAGGAAAGGCAGGAAACAAGCTAGGAATTTTTTTTTTTTACAGAAAAGTAGCTAAACAGCAGTAAATACAATTCAAATGCAGTGCAGGGTAGCACACGTGTATCAATATTACGGCAAATACAGTTTAATTAAATGCAATTAAATTAACAAATGGCTAAAAAACAAGTGCAGAAGGTATTAAATTAGAAGGCTACTAAAAAGCAGTAATAAGTCCAGAGTAAGTAACAGCATGCAGAACAGCAACTAAGACAGAGTAAAAGCAGCTGAATATATACATATATATATACATATATATATATATATATATATATATATATATATATATATATTTTTTTTTTTTTTTTTCTTTTTTGAGGGAGGGAACACAGCAGGATTAAGAGGCTACAGGGGTTGTACTTCTCAAATGCTCTCTTTGTATACAGTAGGAGTGCCTGAAATCAGAATATGATCTCACTGCATTCAATTGAGTGAGCAAATGAGATAGGTCCAGATGGAGTATCCAAATCCAACTGACTTACACCTAGCTTCCTCTCACTACCACATATGCTACTCACTCAGGCTCCTCTCTTATTCCTCTATCTTCCCCTTCCATCCCATTAGCCCTTCTAGCCTGTTCCACCTTCATGTGGAGCTTCTGCTTTATATCTGCTTGAGTTTAGTGCAATGTTTGTATATAAGATTTAGGCATATGAGTTTACAACAGTATCTGTTTGAGCTTATTGCTACCTGTATATACAGCGTACCTTTATTCCTAGCCTTTAGCTAGATATTGGTATATCTGTTCATTACTATATTTCATATTGTATGTATAACTAATGTTTGCTGCAGTATGTATTATTTGCTACTGTATGTATATTCAATTGTTCTTCATGTACTCTGCTGCTCATTTATTGTTCTGTGGAGCTTTTCTCCCCGGGCCTCCACTGAAATAGGACCTGTGTCCAGTTGGAATTTCCCGGTAAACAAATGTAAATAAATAAATAAATATTATCTTGTAAGACATACCCTACACTCTTCATCTTCAAGGGTCAAGTGAACTTAATATATGAATTTAGTAAAATCACAACAACAACAACAACAACATAACATATTACATAAATCATTATCTACTGTACTTACCAATGGCCCCATCTTAGATAATATGAGTGCCTCTTCCACAAAAATGCCTCTATTTACATTTACATCCTGGGTCTATATTATGTCATCGAAAAACGTATTCATCAAACACGTTTCATCGACCACTGTACAGCGAAAACATTAAACCCCGAATGGCCACTTGGCCAAAAAAACAAAACCAGGTTTCAAACCCTACAAAGTGGGGGGCTTCACCCCCCCCGTAACTAAATATACCAACTCTGAGGTCACACTACAGTGGGGAAAAGGGCAAATCCCCAATGATGGCCAAGCGTATTTCCCCCTGGGAAAAAATTTGCTGAAGTGGCCGTTCGGGGTTCAGTGTTTTCGCTGTACAGTGATTGACAAAAATGTGTTCTTTTTCGATGACGTAATATAGACCCCATATCCTCCATATGGATAATCTTTTTTCATTCTTTCATTTTTCTCTTTATGTGAGTTTGTTTTATTTATTTATTTCTCCATAATTTCTGATTGGCTTGTATAATTTCTGCTCTAATCTGTTATATGTAACTCACATTTGTCCTTTTCCTTCTCATCTGAACAGGGCCAGTTCTTCTTCTTTTTGAATTGACCTTATGCTTATATTTTTTTTCTTTTTCCCTATCTGTTGAAAGTTGATTTCAGAAGACTGAGCATCTTTAACATCTGAGATGTTTCTGTTATTAGTCTTATTTAATGTATCCAGTCTTGTCCCTTATATCTGCTGTATAGCAGTATTAAAAGATTGGCTAACTTTATCTACTAAGCTATCCAGTTACTTACTTACATTTGAAGGGTATATTCCTTCCACATGTTGGATCTTCTCATCACTTAAAATGAATTCCTGTCTTTGACTTAAGGTCCTCCTTCCACCTTAGAATGAATTCATCTATTGTATGCAGAGCCCTTCCATTACCCCAAGTACATTCATAGCAGCCATGATTTTTTTACCTCTAGTGTACTTAATTTGCTTGTCTTTGTATAGTTGATATATCTACTGCATGGATCTGAACTGTTATTTAATACATATCATCCACAACTATCACATTCAACAATAATATACTACTCAGAGGATCCTCTAACTAATATTAAGTCTGTCTTTTTTACCATATAAGCATTGTGATCCAAAAGGCAGTGAATATAGTATATGTTCCCATGACGTGGTTATACTTGACTGCTATGCAGACATCTATGTAGTACTATGTCACTTAAGCACAATGAAAATAACTGTAGCAATAATTACAGGCTTACTTAGGTTGTACACACTCTAATCATTATCATCATCATCTTTTGGCTCTTCCCGTTAGGGGTCGTCACAGTGGATCATCTGTTTCCATTTATTCCTGTCCTCTGCATCTTGCTCTGTCACACCAGCCCCTGCATGTCCTCTCTCTCCACATCCATAAATCTTATCTTAGGCCTTCCTCTTTTCCTGTTACCTGGTAACTTCATCCTTAGCATCTTTTTCCCAATATTCTCAGCATCCCTCCTCAGCACATGTCCAAACCAACGTAATCTTGCCTCTCTGGCTTTGTCTCCAAACCTTCCAACCTGGGCTGACCCTCTAATATACTTAATCCTAATCCTGTCCACCCTCATCACACCCAGTGCAAATCTTGACATCTTTAACTCTGCCACATCCAGCTCTAACACCTGCCTTTTTGTCAATGCCACTGTCACCAACCCATATAACATAGCTGGTCTCACTACCCCCTTGTTGACCTACACACTCTAATAAGAATTAAAATAAAAGAAACAGGCCACCCCAATAAACAATGTAGAGATCTAATTTGAGATCTGCACACTATGAGAACTTGAAATAACTTTCCAAATTATCCAGTTAATTATTCTAACTTGCTTAAATCCCAGGTAAACTGATGAAAGCTAGAACAAAAAGACAAACAGGCAGAAGCAATACGTGGTGTAGAAATCTGCATTGTAAACTATGCCCTTAAACAAAATCACCACTTACTACATCATTAGCTGTCATAAATGTTATGTTCTAATAATAATACAGGCAGAACAAGAGGCGATTGCTAAACAACAGTAATAATGATGTCATGTAGTGGCAGATAAATGCCATACACTGACTCGAAGTATCAGTTACCATCTATATTTGTAGTTTTATATAATAAAAAGATAATAAGTAATTCTACTGCTTGCCTGTCCTTAATGGCCCTAGTGTAGACCACAAGCCAATATTTTCTACAAACCTGAGTATAATTCTTGAAAACCCAGGAAACAATGCAAAATCACTCAAGATCAGTATTTAGATACTCAAAGTCATCAGCTCTGAAATGTTGTCATAATTGCCACTAAGTATATATAAGTTGATAATTATGTAGACAAATCAGTTAAAGCAGACTGAAAAATGTATGACACAAATGTGCAAATCCATCCAGTGCTAGTCTAATACTGTCTAGTTTTAAGACTTATGTAACTAAAAGTATGCTACTAAAGTGCTTTTAGGTATATCTTCACTGATAACTCTTAGCATGTAGTATAAATACCAAATTTGAAAGACAACACTTATGTCTCATGAATGGTCCACCACTCCAAAATCTCTTAAACAGTTAATATTTGACAGTATAATAATTGTTTACATAAAGATTAAAGTTGAAGGGGGATACTGAATTGCTAGATAACCTGTATCATGCAACACAGTTAAGACTCCTATACATAGCACAAGCAGAAAATTATAATTCAAAGTGGAAAGGGATGATGATGAAACAAGGGGGAAGCTGAAGAAACAAGGAGAGACTGGGATTTTGGATGTAGACCTTTAAGAAGAATAACAATAATCGTACAAAATATTATATCTTATATTATATCTATAAAGTATCAGAAAATATTCTAAGAACTAAGCCAACACTGGAATGAAGAATGGAGATTCTGCCGACAGGGATGACTGCAATTAGGGATATAGGTAATAAGCAAGAGAGGCTGGGATTTATTGGAGAAAACTGGCAAAAGAACCAAAGTATTGGAAGCAAATAAGTAGAGAGGTAAAGGTAATTGAATGGAAAGATGCCAAGAATGTTTATGGACTGCAGGTTACAGATTCCCTTCCTATCAAGGGCTGATATCAGAGTATAGGCAAAGAGAAAGAAAAGGGGTGGCCTAAACGGAAGACCAGCACTGGCAGAGTTTTTAGTAGAATCTAGAACAGAAGCTGACATTAAAAAATGTATAATTTAATATAAAATATCACATGATAACTAAAATAATCAATCAGAAGAGGTTAGAAATGATTGGGAAGAGAGACTGGATAAGCAATTCACCAAGAAACAATAGGGGGAAATATGTATGCCTCCCAAATATGCAACAAAGTCTAGAAGATTTAGGATCTTTGCCTGGAAGTGTTTACATTGGTATTTTTATACCCCAAGTAGACTCCAAAGAATTTTTCCTCAGGTAAACAGCAAATGTTGGGGGTGTGATAGGAAAGAAAGAGATAACTGGGAACATATTTCTGGGAGTATAGTGAGTTGGCAGACTTTGAAGACTCCCTGTAGATTACTCTGTCAGAGATGCTGGGTGTGCAAATTAGTGTAACTAGGGAAATGATTTTTTGAGCTATGATTCAGAATTAGAATTGCCTAGACATAGTAAGGCCTTGCTGAGTCTAATTATGGTGGCTGCCAAAAAAGCAATTACTAGAAAATTGAAAACAAAGTGTACATCAGCTGTACTAGAAGTAATGAGTATAGTAACATAAATAAAATAACTGGAATTGGGATCTTTAGAAAAGTGTGGGAGCAAATTACATAGAAAAACATGGGAAGAAGTTCGCCTCAAGTGCGAAACTTGAGAAGGGAATCTTGGCACCCACATCGAGAACACATAATGATAGGTTAGCATCGCCAACTCAGTTATAATTGTTTGTAGTGCATGTAGCTTTATCCGCTCCATGTACTACTAATATTTACAGGAAAAAATAAACACTAGTCACAGTCATCTTCCATGCCTCTCAGCTATCCAGCTTTTCTCAGAACGTCCAGATTTTTACATCATATGTTTGGTCTATTCCTCATGGAGTCCATATTGCTAGACAAATTACTGAGGACTGAATTTATGAAATAATGACATGTGTTTAAGTTTCAGACTTCATATTGTTCAGAAAATGCAGGCGAGCACACATTCTGTTATCCATTCTGCTATTCTAGCAACTCTCTAAATTTATAACAGAAAATCAGGGACACATTATCAGTACGAAAAGTAGGCAGAAACAAACCTTCTAGTCTGCCACTGTCATTTGCTGGTCTGTACTGGCAGAGTTTACTGCCTAGAGCAAGACCCAACCTTAACAACTTAAGCAGGAGGTGTGTAACGTTTGTTTAGATCAGGTCTCGCACCACTCTGGTTCTTAATTGTAATTGTTATTTATGTGTAACATACACTCTCTTTTTGATATAGATCTTAGTTCATGACAACAATACAGAATTGTAAAAATTAAACCTTCCAAACACCAAATGTAAAACAATTTTGAGAGAAAAATTTATAACGCTAAGCATACATAGGACCTGGAACAGGTTGTATGTTAGAAAAAGTAGCTCCTTACTTTTATTTAAGAACACACAAGCTTTCTAGTTTTGGGGTAGTGTCTGTACATTCAATTTGGAGTCTTGTGTTCTGATGGTCTATGACTCTTATGTAGTATAAACAAACTGAATTCTAGCTCATTCATGATGTTCATCACATCTTCCATTGCTGGATCTAACATAATTTTCCATTTTCTGGTTATTGTTTCTTTGGCTTCTACAAGTGAAAGTTTTAATAACAATTGACTATATCTAGGTTCTTCTAGTTCACACATACAGCTCAGGCACATCATATCCGTAGTTAAATTGACATGTTCATTAAATAGTTGCCTTAACATTTCTTGTGGGCTTGTTTAACATTATTCAGCTTGGAGCATGCCCAGAATATGTGCTCCCTATAACTCCTTTACTGTCCACACATCTCCAAAATATTTTGCAATATCATTTTAATCTACCCTAGGATTTGTTTACATTTGCCAACTCATTACACTTCCTAAAAATTATTTACCCAGTTACCTCTTTCTCCCCATCACGCTCCCAACATTTGCAATCTAGCTGAGGAAAAATTCTACCAAGTTTGCTTAGGGTGTAAAAATACCAATGCAAATATTTCCTATCAAAAGTTCTAAACGTTCTGGACTTTCTTGCTTACTTGAGAACCGTGCATATGTCATCCGATTGTTTCCTGCATGCATAATAGCATTAATGAGGAGGAGTTAAATTTATGGGAAGGCAGGAACTGAGTCATTTATAATAACGCTAAAGTGAATTAAAACTTAAAATGTATACTGCAAAGAAACTACAAAGGACATTTTATTATGGTTTGTCTTTTTTCCACTTGCTGCAAATGTGCCTATTTCACATTACACAGAAAAAAGTCGTGTTTAATAATATGTTATTTGTGCAGTCAGACCGTATAAATTACAAACTTCGTTTTTGTGAAAAATTAATCTATAAACACACGATAAAAATCACGTCATATATGGCACGTATGTAATTATAATAAATATCTTCGGACACATCCTGCGACAAGCGACAAAAGCCCATTGCAGTTGACTGTGTTATTACTTGATATACAGCATATTTTCCTGCAGGGGGTGATCCACAGCTGTGGATGTATTTTGCAACACTTCTAGACGGAGGAAATTGTTCGTTATGGGGGAAGTGACGTTTGTGCTGTAGTAGGTTACGCACTCGTTTACTGTAAGTATTGTGCTGTGTGTTTTCTTAAGATGTGTTTCTAGTTGTATCGGTTATTATTTTTACATTGAATATATATGTAAGGTGCTTAACATACAGTGTTTTGTGAAAATATTTGAGAGAGGGAGAACTACTTTTTTTTTGTTTAGCTTTTTATGCTTTCTCCATTTTTTTCCCTCACATTAGGTATGCTGCAGCATCTTGCGCGCGGCTCCAGTTTTCTGGACTAATCCGTTGTTTGCTTTCCATTATATTTGATTTTTATTTTTTTATAATTTTAGTTGTTTGTTACGGGACAATGAAGAAAGCAGATGGCGTTGAGTGAAACAGGGAATACATATTATTTTTGTTTATTAGTTACCACAGTGCATGGCATTTTCTTGCTGTGTGTGGATTTGATATATTTTGTTTGGTCACTACAGTGTGTCAAATCTAATATTTTTCTCTGCGGTTTAGGTAGTGTATGTGCTTGTGTTTGAAAACTAAGATTGTTCTATTGTTTTCCTGAATCTTTCCTATTGGCCATTCTATGTTGCGGCTTTTGCTGTAGTATTTACGTTTTTTGATGTGTTTTAGCGGCATGTTAAGAGACTTGATACCAGACGTATCTATTTTGTTTTGTATGTGGGTTTGCTTCAGATCTTGTGTAGTTGAGATACTAGTTATGAATGTAAAATTTCCAAATTACCTCTGACTTACTTTCTTGGCTCTTTCATAGTTTGAGTTTGTATCTTTTCAGTGAAGGTAATACAAGACGTTGCTGGGCTGCTTGGGTTCAGAAAAGATTGGTAGTAGTTACTAGGCATGCTGTCCAGGATACCTTTTTAATGAGCTTAGCACACAGTGTTTTGTAGAGACTAGCTCAAGGTCACAAAATAGGCAAATGAAGGCTGATAAAAATTAAACTTTATATAAGAGCTTGGAATCTGTTCATTGTCTTAATTTCTGCAACAATAGCACTAAAAGTATTTCTATTAAGGAGTTTTTTAGGCTGCCCATTGATAAATAGTATCTAGTGAGCAAAAGCACGTAGTCTGTAAGATTCTGACCTGTGTAAGGAGACCCAACATGGATTTCTATTCCACCACTTGGCCACAACTGCAACACTATGTAGGTGTAAGTGACTATGTATTTTGAACGTGCTTTGATTGAATACAGCACTATGAAATGTGTGGTATTGCTGCTCTTAGACTACCAAACTGCAGCAAGTTGAGCAATTAATTGGTTTATTGCTTAATTTGACAAGTTTAGTATATTTTCTGATCAGTTTCTAATGTTTTCAGAGGCAGTCTAACCTAATATTTATAGATTTGGGGAAAGGCTGAGCATGCGATGCCCATAATTTTTACTTGCGGTAATATTCTTTTAGGTTGACACCGAAGTAAGTAGAATGGGAACTTGGTTTTAACTTCTCAGTCTTGCAATAAAACTCTTTTTTCCAGTATGTTCTGTTTGTGTTCCAAAGGATTCCTGAGGTATGGAATAAGCTTCCCATCCATGTGACTTCATCCCTGACCTTATTCAAACAAAACCTTAATTATTGGATGGGAAATTGCATATTCACACCCTGGTCTGGCACCCCTCCCACCCTGTGTTGCTGATGGACAGAGGTCGACCGTAAGTTATTTCCAACTAACCAGCCCCACTGTAGAGGTGTCCATCGTTCTTGGAGACGAAACTGGGTTAGGTTGCGGGGTTAGACTTATAAAGATCCTGGCAGTTGGTAGCATTGTATAAACCTGTGAGTGCAGCACCCCTGTAATTCTGCTCTGCACCTTTGGAACTGTGAAGCTGGTCAAGCTCATGGTGTGGGGCAGTATTCCATGTTTTATTTTTCAGATGGTGTGTGTGTTGATTTCAGCTCAGTTAAAAGGGTATGTGTTGATGCAGTTAGCCTTGCTGGCCTATCATTACTTAGCTGTTTGATTTTATTTTGAGTCGGAGTGCTGAGAAGTCTTTCTAGCTGTCTGTATTTTTATTTGATGCTCTTGGTTCCTTCAAAGTTACAAGTGTGCCAGCTCTGTGTACTAATTTTCTTATTTGCCTGTAATTTTGTTTAAACTGTTATCTTATGTTGGACTAGCTCTTTGCTTATTTTGTTTTGCTTGCTCTTGATTTTGAAATAAAAGATGCATAAAAACCACACACCAAAAACTGGGAATGCTCTGTAGATCAAAAAGGTTCCTTACCACCTCCTCAAGAGTTGCTGTAGCCAGTACTTGCCTCTTTCCTTTACTAGTCTATGCCTCACCTATTTTCACCAGCATTCAGATCTCCCTAAGAGCAAAACTTGGTTTGCTATAACAAACTAGGTAGGTTTGTGCCCAGACCAGTCAAGTCATACAACTCCCACCACTACTCCACCCAGCGACTAACACCATTCTTAACCATTACTGCCCTAATCACCCTCTTCGTTCATCTGAGAAACACCACCTTGAAATCCATAAACTGGAAAAATCTATTTGTCACTGCCTATGTTTCTACTTGGTTGCCAAGGTTTGGAACAGTATCCCTACAGATATTAGGGCAATGCCATGTAGTCACTTATTCATACAATCTCTAAAGAGATTTGTCTTTATAAGGCCTTCTTCACATATGTCCACAGTCTCATAGGAAATGCCCAGATGTGCTCAGAACTGGTTTCAAGGGCACCACATACACACACACATGCTGTAGATGTAGCCTACTTGCTGGCTGACGGATTAAGTGAAAACTTCACCCCACTGTCCCCCTCCCCCATCAGTAAATCAGGACATCCCCAGTACCTGCCCCTCCCCTTATCTCTAGACAACAGGTCATCACTGCTGTCTTAAAGGCAAAAATAAACAGCCTCCATGGGACCCGATAACATCACAAGCTGCATGCTACATGAACTCAGGCAGGGACTTGCAGAACCATTAGGTGCCCCATTTAGCCAAAGCCTTAGTACCGGCTTTATCCCAGCAGCTGAGGAAAGCTATTATCATCCCTTTACACAAAGGTGGTGTGCCCACCTATCGGGGAAATTGCAGCCCCATCAGCCTAACAAGCCTGATCTGCAAGGCTATGGAATGGATTATCATGGACATAATTAACAAGGACATTGACAACCTCAAAACAGTTGATCCCACACAGTTTGGCTTCATCGGGGAGAGGTCATGTCTGGTAAATGTGGTTGACTTCTTTGAGGCAGTCACCAAAGCCATAGATGAGGGGAATACTGTGCACACTGCCTACCTTGACCTGGCCAAAGCCTTTGACACTATTCCCCACTCAGGCATAATAAACTCTGTCAACTAGGCGTAAATCCATATGTTACCAGATGGGTAGCAAACCGACTCACTGATAGAACCCACCTAGTCAAAACAGGGGAAGCCACCTCAAGTAGTAGACCGTAACGAGCGGTTTATCCCATGGGTCGGTCTTGGGGCTTCTGTTATTTGGGATATACTTTTCTGAGGTGCAGGCCAAAACCAATGGGCTATGGCTGACCCAAGTTTGCAGATGATTGCAAGCTGGGTACTGTCATAAATTCCCCTAGTGATATGGACATCTCCAGAAACATGGCCAGTAGCTGAATACCAAAAATCCCCTTTGGGGAGAGTGACGTCCCCACAAATTATATTGATAACATCCTAAACACGCAGTCAGTCGTGGGGAATTTAGGCTTTCAGGTTGATAGCTGTCCACCATGTTGCTTCCATTCTATGGAAAGCTTTCTACATGGCTCACCTTATAAGTAAGGGTGTCTCATTCAGGGACAAGGAGGTCATAATATCACTGCATCCTTCCCTTATAAAGCCCATTATTGAGTACAGCGCCCCTTTCGCCATGTACATCGCAAAGCACATGCAACAGCTGGAGAGACCACAGAGGTTCCTCACCAGAAGAATCCAGGGCCTGTAACATCTATCCTATACTGGCAGCCCTGTCCTTCTACTCAGTTTCATACAGACTCCTCGGAGGTGGCCTCTGTCTGGAATACAAAGCAATTTCAGTCCCCACCTTCATGGGACTGCTGCATATCTGTAAGTCAAGCTCCACCTGAGTGACTCGCACGCGTGATCTCATCCTGGTCTGTGTCATCAATAGGACTGGTTGACGGGACAGATTTGTATCCCAGAGACTCCCCCCATTTGTGGAAAAGACTCCCTCTCCACGTCAAGCAGAGTACCTCATTATCCCTTTTAACCTGGATAACTGAATGGGAAACAGGAAATACACCTATGGGATTCAACCACTTTCACTGCTGGAGTGGGGTATTGGGTGCTGACTTGGCTAAACTCTTGGATAGGCTTATAAGGGTTTCAGGGCCAGTAGCCTAGTAACTTCATATGAACTCCTAGCTTTGTACATGTTATACAACAGGCTGACACTATCTGTTACTCCTTTGTCTTCCTTTCTCTTCCCTTTCCATTTTTCTTTCCCCTTGCTCTTCTTTTTCCCATTTTTTTTTTTTTTTTTTTTTTAGCAAATCTCCCCAACTACAAATCTTTCCTTTCTTTTAGTTTTTTGCCCATATTTAAAATGCTTAATATGTTTACCATTAATTATTACTACCAATTGTACTTCAGTAGGTGTTCATTATTTTGTGTTTAATATTTCTAATCTGATCTGACTTTGTTCTGTATGTTGATTCTACTGTTTGTTACTGCACTTCATGTGATAATATTGTGAAGATTATTAATTGAATTATATCTGTTGGAGATTTTCTCTCTGGGCCTCCATTGAAAATAAATGGGATTCATGCCCAGTCGAACTTTACTGGTAAACAAATGCCAAATGAAAAAAATAAAAATGGTGTTGCATGATAAGTGATTAATATAGAGATGCTTCTATTTAATAACTGCATTTAATAACTGCACTGGAAGCATGTGTGCATTTTCTCAGAGTTAAAACTAATGCAAATGCATGATCAGAGTTGGTTTTGTATCCGTGTTTAAGATAACAAATGATTAGATGTTAGTGGTTTTTTTTTTTTTTTTTTTTTTTAATTCTTTGCCATTTTTCCAGTTTCAGTGGTTTTGTATATATTGTGAGGCTAGATAAGAGTGCATGAGGTGGAGGGTGTTGCAGGGTTCCTCTCAATTGTATTGGTGTTTTTATAGTTTGTACTGTAAAAGGCAACGGCAACTTAAAATATGAACACATGATGCTCATATTTTCCTGGAATGTGCAAGAGTTATGTACCTTAAAGCATTCAAATGTAACATTTTACATGTCCTTTCTGCTGGAATGTGCACATTATGTTTTCCTGTTGACTGTACGTTATCAGTGCCATTTAGATATATGAATTGTAAAATCCTCCATCTAGCCCTAACGTTTTGAACATAACCCAAATCTAGTGACTCACTGCAAGTCTAAACCAGTTTCCAAAAATTAAATCCTCTTTAAGTGTAGTAAAATGAATTGGTTACATACAATGTGCTTGCTTGACTCTGATTTTATCTTGGAAGTAGAACTGCTTGGTATATAACTCATGGTTATGTTACTTCCACACAACCTGTAGCTGCATGCTATAAGTAACCATGGCTAGAATATGTACAGGATCTTCTAGTTCCTAAGAAATAAAAAGTATGGAATATATGAAGGACTTTTTGAACATGGAGATTGTATTTCTGTTTAAGTGCTGCATTACTTTAATACAAAGTTTGGTATACATTTTGGGGGAGGGGCAGCAGGATGAAAGGTAACCGGTCTGTGAATAGAGTTGTGTACCAGCACCATATTGTACTGGGTTATGCAGCTAATTTTGTGTGGGGAGGAAAAATTATACAAACACGTTCAGGATATGCTGTTTTTTCTGCAAGTGATTTTGGGTATGGAGATCATTTGCTCCTAATGTATATTGTTTAAAGTGGTGGTGGAGCAAGATAAGTGCAGTTGGCATTTAAACATGATTAAGATTATAGAAAGACTTTTTTAAGTAACAAAAAAAGAGAGGGTGTCAGCATCACCCATTTTCTAAACTATTTATCTTGAAGGGTTGTGAAACACATGGCTCTGAAAGAGAGCGAGTAACGTGCAAGTCTGGTAGAGTGTCTCTTACTAAGACAAGGACATTCAGATTGAATCTGTGATTGCAAAGTCATCCCCAGTGAAACAGTCAGCCCACAGCATAAACCACTGGTTGTCCCATTCACTTGCATGCAGTGGTCATAGAAGGCTCAGACACCAGGCTGAAGACCTGGCAGTTGACTGGAAAGAAAGCAAAACAGTTAAAGGAAGTACTTAGGGCTTTAGAACTTTAGGAAGAAGAATACATTTTTGGAGTTGAAGAATGGCAGTGCCTCAAAATAGCATGTTTGCGGACTACAAAACAGAGATGCGTTTGAGTCCGGTGTGGAAATGAGCTACATAATTAAAGCTGTTGGTGGAGTGTAGAAGTCCAGGAAGTCATTAAAAGAAAGGAGTGCAGGAAAAAGTGGGAGATGGAAAAGTTGGTCCAGGCTAGAAAGGAATAATGGTTGGCTAGCAGGTTAAGAAAAGAGTTATAATAGCACAAGGCATCAGAGGCAATATAACAGGTTTGGTAAGTGACTCTGTGGTTGGCACAAAGAAACTATCAGGTTGCAAGGCAGAGACCGATAAAGAAGGTAATTTTAGATAACCTTCATAAGGGATACCAGCAACAACCTTCTCACCAGTCCAGGACATCAGGGGCAGATGGAAGGAGTACTTCTAGCAGCTTCTGAATGAAGAAAACCCCACAAGAGCAAAAGAGGAGCCTACTACAGAAGAAGTAAGAACAGCACTAAAGCAGGTTGTCAATGAAAGCACCTGGCTCAGATGAGGTCACAGCAGATAAGATCAAGATGCTAGGTGAGAGAGGGGAGAAATGGCTCCTGATGGTATTAATAACCATGTGTAGAGAAAGGCGTATCCCAAATGACTGGGCAGTACTACTATGGTTTTAAGTCCCAGAAACATTGGGCCCTTGTATATAGCCTGCACTAACTCGTTCAGTGTCTCAAGTATGTACAGTGTTTGGTTTCAAAGAAGAGTTCTACAGTGGGAGTGGGTTTGCCCCAGTGTTCAGTTCTGAGCCCATTGCTGTTCATGCTGGTGATGGACTACATTAGCAAAGCATCTTTCCAAACATTAATGACATGAAGTAAGGCATATACTTTAGAGTCCCATAAGTCCAACACATTCTGAAAAGGTCCAATAGTTTTAGATTTTCTTTTTCTGTCATATTTCACAAATATAATTTTTGCATTGTAATCCCACATTGTTACTGTTTTATCTTAATTTCCCAAATTGTTTCTGTTTCATTTCCAATGTACTCGCGATTTTGTTAGTCATCTCTTATGCTCCCTCCCTTCTCCAACATTTTCCATTGAAACCGTGGAAAAGGTTTCACTGGTACCACCTCAGTGTGGTCTTTATTACCAGAAGATCAAGAAGCAGAATCTCCTTTTGTTTCATAACTCACTTTTGCTGGATACACTTTATTTCTTCCTTAGCATGTTCTGCATCAAAAAAAATGAATTTTGTCCTTGCGGGAAAGAGTTTTCAGGAAAAAATAGCTGAGTACAGCAGCTTGAATTTCAAGCCTGTTTCTCAGTATAATTTACTCCTTTTCTGCCTGGTGTATAGCAAGTAATCATTTTTCACAAACACTCTGCCTCCCACTTTTTAGTATTTTTGTCCTTCCAGCACAGTTTTGCGAAAATCATCTCCTCCTGCTATTAGGATTGCATCTTTACTATTCAAGGTCTGGGTTGCTTTGTTATGGCCAAGTCTGGAGCATGCAGACAATGTGCCCTCTAAATTAACAACAACTGCTGTGGATTACTAGTCCAGTTGGTTATTTTTGCTTTGATAGAACTAATAAAGTTCCTTCCAGCTTCTCTAGTACAGCAGAAAATCTCACTGTTTCCCTATACGCTCTGTCCTATAATTTTATTATTTTTTGAAACTTGTCTTCTTGAGCAGTCTCGTATTCAGCCAGCCATTTCTTCATTTTGACCTCTGATTTTTGCAGTTTTATCACTTCATCTGAATATTTGCTTAAAGCTTCCATTTTTCCAGCCTTTTATTTGAGTTGATGTATACCTTAAGTGTTTCATTTTATTTTAATCGGGTACGAGTATATTTCACTTTTTCCTCTAGGTCACCGGAATGTCGTGTTGCACCAGAGCTGGAGCTGGCACTACTTTTTGCTGAACAGCTGCAGAATTCTTCCCAGTCTGTGATATTTTTTTCCCCTCCTTTTGTGATTTGATTTTCTTTCAAGTTCTCTGAATTTCTATTTTGCTGGCATCCAGGCAGTGTACTTGTTAGCCAGTTACTGAAATTTAAAAATGAGTTTCCTGTCTCTAGCAAATAACGGAAAAAGTCCGTAAATTGCAAGTACGGAATAAAACTTTATTATAGTAATACAAGACCTCTCGCTCCTCTGCTATAAAGCATGCAAGGAGTTGTTTGTCTTTCAGCTTTTTCCCGGTAAGGGGTTGCCACAGCGGAACTCTGGTCCGCTAATGATTGCCAGTAGATTCCAGCTCGACACCCAACCTTCAATGAAGGCACACCCTTTTACGCATGCATGTCTTTCGAACGCTACCCAACCGCGGGGAGGACATGCAGACTCCACACAGAAGGCACTCCCAAGCCGAGAATTGAATGGGAGAACCTCTTGCTGTGAGGTAACAACGCTACCGCAGTACCACCGCGGCTGTATAAAGCTTGCAAAGGAGTAAAGAAGTAAAAGCAAAGTCTCTCACACATACTAATGTAAATAAGCTAATAAATACACCTGAACAAATTAAGCAGTTAAATTAAAAATCTCCAGTTACATTCTACATTCATGCCAAAAGTGCCATATTTCAAAATAAAAATAAATTCTTTATATAGAAGTTTAATACCTGCATTTTCTTCATACTTAAAAATGACATTTTCTGAAATAGTACACTGTAAACCACCCGGGTCACTGTTATGATACAATTTAAAGTGGAGTGCAGTGGGGCTCTGTATTAATTTTTTTTCATATCCCTAACATGCTCCTGCAATCTGAACTTAAAAGCTGTCTTGCTGTTCCCGACATAAGAGGTTACATGGGCATTTCATTGCATATATAATGCCGTCCATATTACAACTATGTCTTCTATTAGGTTTTCTTTCCCATTAATGTTATAGAAGGAATTCACAACAAACTTAATAGCTATAACAGTTGCCACAAGGGAAAGTATCAACAAGGGTAGTCCTCTAATAATTGAATTAGTGCATAGTAAATTTCAACTTCCAACTAACGTATGTATTTTATTTCTCCTACATTTTATATGAACTTGAGGGAAACCGTGCAAGACAGTGAAATCTTTCAGTTTTAACAAAAAAAAACAATGATGTCTGACTAGGGTGAACAGCTGTTCGCTAAACACACTATATGTAGTTACAAAGCATCTTCTTTTCCGATCCCAATTGCAATCTGATGGGGACACTTCATCCTTTCCACCGGGAAAAGGTTGTAATAAACCCTCTCTTCCAGGTGTTGATATAACCCATCTATTTTGCTCAAGGATTTTTCAACCATATTTTTATCATAGTCTGTAGTACAAACCGTATAACTGTCCTTGGAGATTCTCTTCAGAAAATCTAAATCATTATTACATAGTCTATACAAACGTAAAAATTCACCATAGGGTAAAGCAGACCATTTACTGTCCTCTGTCTTTCTGTTTTCACACTTTGGAGAGTTGAAATTTAAGCTTTTATTGAATGTGCAGCCGTCTTTGACATCCCCTCCACATTAATCTGCTGTATACAGGCTTTCATAAAATTTCCAAGTATATCTAATACCTCTACAGGATCTCTAGTTATTTTCCTCTCTCTATAGGCTCACTAAGCTTGGCATTAACCTTTTCTATTTTCTTTTGCCTGATCTGTTGTCCTAAAATTTTGTGCGCTCTGGAATTGTCAAAAAATAGTGAGTTAAGAGCAATCATTCTAAATGTGTACATATTATCCAGGTAGTCCTGTATTTTCTCTTTAGCACTGTTCTGTTGTCTCCTCTTTTTGTGTGGAGATACTTTTGACCTTTTTTCAGTCCCTCTAATTCTTGTTGCTTCTTAACTCTGTTTTTCTTTTATTTCTGCCCTGTTTTTTTCAACTCCGTTTTCATGTTATCCTACTCGGTTATATTTTCCTGAAGAAATTTCTATCTTTCCTATTAACTCGTGAATAATTTCCGCATTCCGTTCCTTAAATTCCTCTCTCTAACAAATGGTAAGTGCCAGTGTTTCATTTTTATTTTGGTTATTATTGGCGCATGTTATGAAATGGTTATTGGAAGCATATAAAAACATTCAATAAGTTTTGCCTAGCCTAGTTGTTGTATCTCTGGGCGTAATATCAGTTCTCTCAGAGCTACTGAATTCACATTGTCCATGCCAAATATTTTCATAAATTTCTTAAAATCCATTTTCTTTTGTTAGTTTCCCTTCTTGGCCCCAAGATATATCCTCATTGTTGGAAATCAAATTCCAGTCTCAGTCTATAAATTAATATTCCCTGCTGAAAGCTGATTATTTATCCCTGAATTTTCTTAAATTCCATTGTCGCAGTTTTAGGTGGAATATAAATACATGTCGGTGCAATCCTCCTCCCTTGCTAGAAGCTCCTTAATATTCCAAGTCTACCATTATCTCTCCCCCCCCCCTCCATTTATCACTGTTGGAGCACCTCTGCCATTGAGTATAAGTACTCCCCCCTTTTCTTTGTTCCAGATATTCCACTGAATAACCATCCTGAAATCCTTTCTTTATCAAATTCACATGCTCAACTCTGTATGTATATCTCCTGTAACAAAGATATTTGCACTTACTACTTTCATATATGTAGACCTCTCACATTGAAAGATAATATGGAAAGTGTTGCCAATATGGTAAGAACTTATTCCCACTTCTTATATATATTTTTTAAAAATGTTTAAGTGTTTGTATTATATACAAGACTATTGTTGGCAGGTTGATCTTTTATACAGTTGTTATCATATCCATTTGAATTTGTCACATCTTGCAATACTTTTTGTTTTAAAGAAAACCCTCAAACAAAAGAAAAAAATGCACTTTATAATTTTTTAACCTTAATGTAAACACACAACTATGTACATCTTCAAATAAAGTGTAACCATCCAGATAGGAACAGTTGTTTCAGACTGACAACTACACGTACAGGCTTTAATTGACCTATAATGAAGGGTATCTAGGCTAAGGTGCAATGCACATCCTGTGCTTCTACGTAAACGAAGTGCTATCTGTTTTTGTCTTGCCTTTTACTCCTCCCCCAGATGTAGAAACCAAACAGTACTTTCAGAAAACATTATCTTTTAGCTGTTTAAAAAAATATTCTCTGTTTTATTGCCTGGTTTATCAGATTGTCTCCTTAGAAACATGAGAACTACACATTTGCTTTTAGTTACAGGCTTCTAATGTTGCACTGTGAACAATTTATTTGCTAAAGGAAGCTTTAAATTCCATTCAGTGTTTCTGTTTACTTCCACTTACAACTTGTTAGATCAAGCCAAGGGATTTAATCCAGTCATTCCACTATGCAAAAATAGGAAAAAGCATATTAATTTAACTTGTATTATGCTGTGTGTAATTTTACAGCCCGTCTCCTCTCAAAAACCTAACAATATGGTTTGTCATAGTTTTGTCCAGGCTTTCTTCTTGTTTTACATTGCTGTGCTTACATTTTAATACTTCACCATTTTTATCTGGTCTCTTTTTATCTTGACTGTTAGTTGTTGAGCCTCATCTACCTCTAACCTTGACATTTGTGCTTGTTATTGCAACAGTTCCCTACTTTTTCTAAAAAAAAAAAATTCCGATTTATCTTTTAATACCTCTATGGAATCTTTGGTTATTTTATTTATTTTTTTGTTGTAGGCTGCCTGAGTTTGTCAACAACTGTTTGTACTTCATGTAGCTTAAGTTATTTTGATAAAAGGTCTTGTGCTCTGGAGTCGATCAGAAAGTAGTTGCTTAATGGCAGTCTTTCTAAACTCATGATTAGTATTCTAGATACTCCCTTATTGTCTCTCTAGCACTCTGCATTTGCCTCTCTCCTCCGGTTCTGTGAGAATCCTTGCAATATATTAACCTTTGTCAGCTCCTCAAGTAATTCCCATTTCTTCTTGACCATATCTTTTATTTTTACCAGTTTAAACTCCATTTTATTCTCCTTACCAGCTATAACTTGTGTAGATATTTCTATATTCCCTACTAACTCTCTAATTTTCACTACCCATTACTTACATTTTTAACAGGTGGAGAAGAGACATACTCATTTTTACTTCATTGCCCTGCATTTATATCTTGTTCTGAAATAGTTACTGGATGCACGTCTAAACGTTCAGTTAATTTGACATGTTTTGTGAAATAATTTGTCAAGTCTAGCCCAGTTATTGTACCTTGAGGGAATAATTTGTAAATTGTGTTTGAGTTCCTTTATTTGAATTGACATGTTCATACTAAATATTTTCATAAATCTTTTCAGGAATCTCTCCTATTGAGGTCTCCTGATACTTCCTCCCTATTTCAAACAAAGTCCCAGTCCCTACCTAGAAGTAATATTCTCCGCTGTAGGCAGGGTAATTTTCTTAAATTTCTTAATAGCAGTTTTTATTGGACCCCTCTCTTGTCACTGTTGGAGCCCTTTTAGCAAATAGTATAACAACTTCCATTTTCATTGTTCTTATTATTCTACTGAATATCCATCTTACAATCAAATTGACATGCTCATTTATTCCCAAATGTGTCTCCTGCAACATTGCTATTTGCAGTCTTCATTTCTTATAATTCAGTGCTCTTTCCTTTTTTGTGTATACCTGTAAGGCCATTTACATTCCTAGATAGTACTGATAGCATAGCCATTATGATAGAAAGGTATTGTTCTCGCCGATTGTCCTTCACATTGTTTTGAAACTTTCATGTCATATACACACAGTAATATTTGTCATGCTACTCTTTTTTGTACATTTTCTTTATCTCTATTTGAACCTGTCACATTTCTGAGATATTTTTAAAGAAAATTCTCACAAATACATTTTCAGAACACCCCCATCCCCTATTAATTTAAAATAAGAACACAGCTATGTACATTTTCAAAAAAATAAGTTTAATTCTTCAGATATGAACAATTGCCCCAAATCGACAGATGTACCAGCAGTTATTACCTAACATAAAATTGTGGTAACCTGTGCTTAACTGCATGTTATAGCCTGTGTTCCCACTTACACTGATTGCTGTCTGTTCTTTTATCCCTGTTCCTGTCCCAGTCCCAGAAATGAAAACAGTTTGTATGCTTAAAAACTGCAATGCCTATATTTAAACAGTACTAAATTGAATATGTTTTAATGCTTAAAAGTATTCAGGCTGCTAGATAGGCTACTATCTCTTACTCACTTCCCATAATTTCAGTCTTTATTTTTCACTGAACTGCTTGCCGTTGTACCTTTTTTAAATTTTGCTTTTCCCTTTGTGAAGAATGCACAAAATTCTCAAGATTAATTCCTTGCACCTGTTGACAGATGTCTTCATGCAAAAGTAGCCGGCAATGAATCTTAGTAAATTTCACTTGGAACAGAATGTACTACTGCCATCATTTGCAGACTTTGACTCCCACTGAACCCGGACCGAAATACAAAAGGCAGGGGAGTATCCATATTCATCAAGGCTATCTGCACCTCCAGGTTAGTGGCACAGTACGATGCTTCAGAGATCATCCACGTGCAATTAACAACGGGAAAAACTGCTGTTCAAATTCTAGCTTGCTGCAGATCACCCACCATGTCCCAGGACCCACACTCTGCATTCCTGGAAACGCTGGGAAACATAAAGGTCCTACCAAACACCCTGATATTGGGTGATTTGAATTACCCAAACATTAACTGGAAGAACTACTCCAGTACAAACTCCCTTGTCCAACATTTCCTAAAATTTATAAACTCATATGCCCTGGATCAGCTGGTCAGCACTCTATCAGAGGGGGACCGGTGTTCCACATCTGAGGTCAACCGCTCGCTGGTTAGATCTGACCATAAACTAATCACTCTGGATATCCACATTCCGCCACTACCCCCAGTCAAAGAAATCACCGTGAAAAACATTTCAAAAGCAAACTTCACGTTACTTAAGACTGAGTTGGGAAGTTTCAAAGCCCCCATGCTAAAGGATAATGCTGTCCAAGCTGCAAAATCCTTTACTAATACACTCTATGGGCACCTACAAGAATGCATGGATTATGCTATCCCAAACAAAACCAAGACTCGCTCCTCCAAGAAAAGGAAACCAGTCTGGTGGACCCCTGCCATAAACAAGCTACACAATAGAAGGAGGAAACTAGTACAGAAAAGAGTAAAATCCCAAGAAGGGAAGACCTCCCTGATCATTATCAGCAAGAAACTATGTTCCCTCATAAAATACTCCAAGGCTAGCTTCGAAAGAAAAATTGCCATGGACTCCAAAGATAACCACAAGGCATTCTTTAGGCATTCCAAGTGGCAGTTCTCAGATCTGCTCAGTTAATGCAGAATGGCACAAAATACACTGAACCAACTGATATAGCCAACATCCTGGCAGACTGGTTCAGTGCAAACGTCATCCCCCCCCCTCACCCCCAAAAGGGCCCATATCCATGCCAGAAGAATGTAGTGCTCTTGAAATCACAGACACTCAGGTTAAAACAGCCCTCTCCAAAGCCAAAAACACAGCATTAATGAGACCGGACTGTGTCCCAGGCTGCATCCTACACAAGCTCAAAGATGAGCTAACTCCTCACCTAAAACACACTGTTTAAACTCAGCCTCTCCACAAGCTACGTGCCCACAGAGTGGCGCACAGCAACGGTTATTCCGCTCCACAAAGGTGGAGCCACAACAGACCCTGGGAACTATCACCCTATAAGCCTGACTAGCTTGGTCTGCAAAGCTATGGAGCTCTTAATCATGGATCTCATTAACAGAGACATTGGGAGCCTCCTCCAAATACTGGACCCTACCCAGATAGGCTTTAAGGGCAGATCATGCCTCCTAAACCTGGTGGACTTCTTTCAGACAGTTACCAAGGCTATAGACGAGGGAAAGGTGGTCCACACAGCCTACCTAGACCTTGCAAAGGCCTTTTGACACCATTCCCCACTCTGGTATTATGGACAAGCTCACCAGCCTGAACATAAACCCCTACGTCATGATGGGTTGCCAACTGGCTCACGGACAGAACCCACATGGTAAGAGTTGCGGGAGCTAGGTCTGACTCTAAACCGGTTGCAAGTGGCGTTCCCCAGGGCTCAGTCCTAGGACTCCTCCTGTTCGGCATATACCTCTCAGAGGTACAGGCAAGCACAGGAAGACTATGGCTGACCAGTTCGCAGACTACTGCAAACCTAGGGGTTATAATTGACTCCCCGGCTGAGACAGACATCCTCCAAAAGAGTCTCACTCAGACAGATACCTGGTGTCAAAACCATGGCCTCAAGTTAAATGCCAAAAAGTCCATAGTCATCCCCTTTGGAAAAAACTAACTACCCGCAAACTACCACATAGATGGTAGCCCCCTAAATACGGACGTTGTAATAAGGGATCTGGGGACCCAAGTAGATAGTAACCTCTCCTTTGATAATCACATTGCCAAAGTGGTTAGAAAATCCTATGTGGCCCACCTAATTACAAAAGGGTTTGCATCCAGATCAAAAGAGGTAATTGGGCCCCTCTATGCATCACTCATCAGACGCATCATAGAGTACAATGCCCCATTTGGGATGTACCTTACAAGACACCTGCAACAACTGGAAAGACCACAGAAGTACCTCACCAAGAGGATCACTGGCGTCAAGGAGATGCCCTATGCAGCTTGAGTGAAGAAACTCAGCTGTACTCTGTTGTGTACCGCCTACTCAGAGGTGATCTCTGCCTGACGTACAAGGCCATGCCCAACCCAGAATTGATGGACATGCTCCACCTAAAGAAAATCATATCCCCTCGAGCCACATGCTCCAGGGATCTAAATCTCACCGCAACAATAAATAAGGTGTGCTGGAGGGATAGATTCCTGTCCCAGAGACTTCCCATGCTCTGGAACAAGATTCCAATCCACGTTAGGCAGAGCTCCTCGCTAACCCTCTTCAAGAGAAACCTTGACGAGTGGATGGGAAACAAAGTTTACCCCAGGATCACTTCAGTGGCTCTGCTGGACAGAGGCACAAGGAACTAAGGAACTAATCTAAGGGGGCTTGAAAGCCAACACTTTCCGGCTAGGCTTATAAATGCCTTTGGGCAGATAGCCTAGTACCTACATCATCATCCTCCTTCTTTCGGCCTTTTCCCAGTTAGGGGTTGCCACAGCGGCCTGTCACCTGTCCGCTCATGATTGGCAGTGAAGTTTTATGGTGGTGTTGTTGCCAGCCCGGCACCCAACCTTCCACAAGGCACAGCTTAGTACCTACATATGAACCTGTAATGGAAAAAAAGACGTCGTCTTTGCAGATGGAAGAAACTTGGCATTTTTCATGGCTTTCATTGTTTTGTCTCATTTTCAAGCCTGCTTGCTTACAAAACACTTATAGTTAAGCCAGGAGCATTAATCTTGGCATTCACCCTTGTAAAAATAAGAGAATTTTGAGTCTTCATATAATTGGTTCACTTTTACACCCTACCTCTTGCAGTATATTAACATTAAACTTTTTTGTCCAGTGTTTTGTAATACTGTTAAGACTGTATTCTTGCAAAAAAAAAACATTCTTGCTTTAATATCTTAAGCACACATCAGTCGCTGAAAAGGCACCCCCACATTTAAAATATCCATAAATATATTCTACACAAAACTGTTTTACTATGTATAACGTACAGTTTGTATGAAATATTTCACAATATAAATACTGATAAGAACAAAAAAATTTACTTGCAGCTAGTTTCCCCTTTTGTGCCTTTAGAAACATTAGTGATGTAAAGTGGGGGTATATGCTTTACAGTCCACCCACAAGTTTAATAAAATAAAAAAAAAAGTCCAGATTTTTTTTTTTTTTTTTTTTTTCAAAGCTATATTTTACAAATGTGACTGATACTTGATGGTCTCCCATTTATTCAGTAATTTCAGTGTTGTTGCTCTTCCTGTTTATCTCCCTCTCCTATCACCAGACTTTGATTCAAGTACAAGGTACTCGTGATTCTTGCAGTCAAGTCCTGTCTGTCCAAGCATTTTCCAGAGAAAGGTTTCATTGTTAAAGTCTGATGAGCTTTATTGTTGACGGAGACTTTTCTTTGCTCGTTCACTTTTTGTTGGAGAAATTTTTTTTTTCCACCTGTACCCTGTTCTGCATCAAAAGATGATGATAATCCTCCTAGGGGTGGGGATATTAAAGACGGCTGGATACAGCTGCTTAAATCTTGCACTTGCTCTCATCACCCCTTGATTGCTTGGATACATTTGCTCCACGTCTGCCTGGTGTACAGTGAATAATTTTCTGCAACCATTCTTCTGTATCCAATTTTTAATACTTTCCTTTCTTAGACGTTTGGCAGGATCAGTTTTTTTTTCTGCTGGTTTGATTGCATCGTTAGTAATACAGGTCTTGGCTGCTTTCTTGTGACCAGGTTTGGGCATACACTTGATGTGTCTTTTCAGTTAACAGATATTGCTGTAGAATACCAGTCCAGTTGCTTGCATGTGCTTTTATAAAATTAATAGTCTGTATATTCCAGTTTCCCTTAAAGTCCCATTTTTTTTCTGTGTGCTTTGTCTTCTAAATCTTCCATTTTTGTGAAACAACTTTTCTTTAGTAGTCTTGCAGGTTTATCTGAAAAGATAGATACAACTGCTTCCTTTTTGTTGTTTGAGTTAACACTTTCAATATTTAATTTATTATTTCAATCACCTCTGAATACATTTCATTTATTTTTTTTTTCCTTTAAATTTAGTGGAAGCCATGTCTTCTACCAGAGCTGAAGTCTGAACTATTTTTGCTGAACAGCTGCAGGATTCTTCACAACCAGTGTTTACTGTTCCCTTTTCTGGCTGATTTTTTATTTCAGGTTATCCTAAATTTCTTTGTCGTCCAGGCATTGTACTTAATGGCCATTAACTAATTTTACTCAGGTTGACACTTCCACTGTCTCTTGTTTTTCAATTTCAACTCTCTGGGAAAAAAATCTAAATGGTTGATTGGTGTGCAGCCATCTTGGAAGTTCCCATTTTCCTCTAATCTTGGCATAATTAACTCCTCCATAAAAAGTTGGCATTCTTCTGTCAGCCATTAACCCAACACTAGCCATTTGGCTGCTGGGCCTCTTGTTAATTTTGACCACCTCGTTCAGGTTTCCCTTCTCAACTACATCTATCATACATGAAGCTGTTAACATATTCAGCTCTTTTCCTTTTGTCTTCTTTTTAAGCTTCGTTTCCTCTTGCTCTATGACCGCTGTCTTTCTTGTGCTCTATTTCATCACTTCCAGTCTGTTGTTTTAAGTTTCTGTTAAGTCTTCTTGTAGTGCCACATCATCTCAATATGGCAGTTTTTGTTGGTGTTCCTTGCACCCCTTCACCACTATGAACAGTAGAGGACTTTGATCTGAGCCCTGATGCACACCCATTCTTAATGGAAATTCTTGGTAGAGTCTGAACACACTCCTTAATCTTGTCACTGGTCCCTCTTCAGAGCCTGCATTAATTGTACCAGTGTTTTTGGGACTTTGAATCATTGCATGACTTCCCACTTCTGGTTTCTTGGGACCTTGTATGTTTTTTCTAAGTTTAGGAATGTCCAGTTTGTCTTGCCTCCTCTTCAGCTTCTTCTCAACTATCACTGCAAGCATTTGGTCAGTGGTACTGCATCTTGATCTTAATCAGTCTCCCACCTAGGTTTTGCTGCTCTGTGTATTCGTTTTGCCTCACTCCTTCCAACATTTCTCTGCAGTGTGACAGGAGTTTTTATGCATCTGTAGTGCCATGTTGAGCACACCCCTAAAACCTTCATGCTGGGGAAGGTGATGCAAGAGCTCCCTCCCTATGTGCATAAAGTGGTATTGTGGTGTTTAATAAATTATCTTTGGCATGTACTAGAACAGATTTCCATGTTTTGAGTTGAAATAAGTACACCCATGGCTGAAGTCGCAATTCTAGCCTTGAAAAGAGTGAAGCATTCGCTACACATAAGAAGGGAGCAGCTACCCATGCTGGGAATGATTTAATTATCTTTGGGTCTAAACTACAGGCTGTGTAACAAGTAACTGCTGTGGACCCTGCTTGTGAAAACTGGGATGAAGTGTTGACATAGTTCATTCCATGTCCTGCAGTCCTATACACTCAGAACTTGTGAATTGAATGAGCAATTTCTTGCTACTAATAAGCATTTGCATTTGTTTAAGATAGTATAAGTTGCGACATGTTTGTAACAGTCCTTCATTCTCAGTTTGACATCGTAATCCAATTTAGGGCTCTTGGGAGTGTAGCCTGCACAGGGCAGTGAGGCGAGTCTCTAATAAGATAAACTCATTTATTCCTTTATCACATTTGTGGGCAGTTTATGTGGAGGATTGCTAGGTCACATTGAAAGTACCTTTGGAATGTGACAGGAAACTGGAGTGCATAAGAAAAAACACACTGACATGAGGAAGACATGTCCATGCAAGTTTGGCACACGTGGTGCCCCGTGCATGAATCGAGCATTGTGAGGCAGCACTGCTAATCCCTGTGTCAAAGTAACTCCTGTATTTCTAACGTTTGTCTTGTCATCTGTATGCTAGCACACACATTCTGATCCGCACCTAAACCTGTACTGTTGCAGTTTGAGAAGTGTGTTGCTTTGCAGTCACGGTCCCTTAATTGTTTAACTGTAAAGTTTTATTTTGTTCTGTTTGTTTTTTTTTTTTTTTTTTTTTTTTGTGCAGTAGTATAGTATCTTGGGTATTTTGTGATTAAATTTAGCTTGTCTGTATATTTTTGAGTTATGTAAGGTCTTGTTACAGCTGAAGCATAATTTGAACCAACACCTGTTTGTTGTCTCTCTTCATTGCATTCGGAAATTTATAAGCTGTTGAGTTATACACTATGCATTTAATATCGGTACAAACATTTCTGCATATTTGTGGATATTTAGATTGTATAATTTGGGTTACTTCAAAGTGGTTTGGTAGAGAAAAATCATGGCAACACTTTTTCCTAGTTACCCCCCCCCCCCCCCCCCAGGGCACATACAGTTGTATGGGATGATAGTGGTTTGGGCACAGTTTCCGTTCTTTTAATGTTTATTAAGAGTGATAGTGATTTAAGCCAAAGAAGTTTTGGCACTTTTTAGAGACATTGTTATTGTTTCCTATTGGCTTACTTTAACTTCTGCTGCTAAAATGCCTTTTGAGTACTTCACGTAAAACTATTATACAAATGTAATCTGTTGGGTCTGCTTATTTTGATTCCTTGTAACTTGCAAGCTGTAATACCCGACAGGGTATTTCTCCTTCTCCTCCGTGTTTCACTGTTGCAGTCATTACATTTGGGTAATCTGCTGGCAGGTTGCCCTCAGTCGGCCTGATTAACAAAGTCTTGGGTCCTGCGTCTGTTGTTGTCCCTTCTTACAGGTAGTCAGGGGTATAAAACTTGCAGCCGATGCCATTACATCAGTCTGTCTTGCAATGCACTGCCCCTAAGCAGAAGCAGTTGGCAAGTGCCGGTCGGCCAACTACTGAAATTTTCGTTTTCTAGTTTTAGAACCAAAATCTTCAACTAAAAGCTAAGTACCCCGTTGGGGAAACTTTTTCTTGCTCCTTATCGATGTCAGTCAAAGTTAATAATTATATTACTTGTGGGAAGCAAATACCTCATAAGGATTTTCATTTGTACTGTATTCCTTGCCTAGGCACTGACCATGACGTACCTTGCTGTCGGTTTTGTGCTTTATTTAATCAGCGCGCTATCCGTTGGAACATTTTTGCTTCTAAATATTTCGGTTCTTGGTTTAATTATCCAGAATTGACGTCAGTTAGCCATCTGACTACTGGAATACCAAAAAAAACCGCAAAGATAAAAGACAAGAGACAGGCTGTTGAGGTCCAAAACTGCTGACGACGCTTCTCCTAAACCAGTTCGCCGGTACTCGGTGAGGTGCTTTCGCAGCGTGTGATACCTGCTACGTCTGATTCGCAGGCCTCTACTGAGATCCATTCGGAGTCTGGTATGCTGCGAGAAGCTTCACCTATGGAACCTGCGGATGTCTCTACCCTGGATGGGTCTGGAGCTGCTGTACAGGCACCGGCTTCTGAGGGTGTATTCAGGGCTACAGACTTTCATATTAAACTGACTCCACCTTCAATACTAAGCCCTAAACCTCGATCTATGTCTAATAAAAAACGAAGCCCAGGCCACATGTTCAGGCCCCTATGCCTAAAAAACAAATTCTCAAAATGGTTGAAGATTTATTTACTCTAATCAGGGGTAGTCAACCACCCCCCCCTTCTAAGAGGCCTAGGGCTGAACTTGACTAAATCTTCTGAACAAGACTCTGTTTCTTCTGACTCTTCTAATGACCTGGATTTGTCCATACCTTCTTATGAGGACTCTGATGCAGAGGATTCCATTCCCTCTGCTCCTCCCCCTGAGGATTTTTCTTTTGGGGAAACTTTACATACCTTAAGGGATATTTCCACTGGGAAAGTCAGGATTTCTCTGAATCCAAAAAGAGGCTTAGGGATTTCTTCTTCCTCAGCATAGGCCTCTGGCTCTACCTCCTGTACTAGACATTGTTGATGTGTTTTCGGAATCCAGTATGGCCCCTGATTCCTTGCTTCCGGCCCCTAGTAAACCAGATGGGTACTGCAGGGTTCCTGAGTCCCACAAATTATTTTTCAAAAATCCTGTTGCAGACCCCAGAACCATTTCTCGGGAGGCCCAAGGGCATAAAGGATTCTACTGCTAAAAATCCTACCCCTTCTGATAGAGACTCCAGGGCGCTGGATAGATGGGGTAAAAAGGTTTATACTTTTGCAACCTTGGCAATCGGGGCTTTAAACTGTCAATTCCATATGCTAAAATATCAACAACATATCACGGGACTGCTTAAACAGAAAATGATGATAATTTCTGACTGTGTGGAAAGTAAAGATTTACAGGATTTATTGCATTCAGCTGAACAAGTTGGAAAACATAAATATGCCCAATGCTGAGAGTAAGAACACTTTTTTTTTTTTTTTAATTCCAAAAAACAGGAAAAAAAAAAACAGGTAAGCGCTTTCACGATTATTCGCTTCTTCAGACCTTAAACAGTATATAAAAAAACAGGCCTTTAAATACAAAAACTTCCAGTTAACTAAAACCAATTAAAACTGTTGGGTGTTAACACTTATCAGTGAACTAAGCCTCTCTTCTTTAGGAGAGGCTTTAAAGCAACAGCACTATTCAAACCAGGTGGCATATATGCTTTAAAGTTGACAATCCATTTTAACTCAGCAAATTCAGTGACAAAGTAAAACCTTACTTCTCTGATAGCTCCTCAAATATAGTGAGGGACACAGACGCTAACAACAACAACAAGGGTGCAAATGGGGTCTGTTTGACCTATTCAGCAGAGGTTAATAAAGTGTGTGAAGTCCTAAAGAAAAATTGGTCTGTCTTGTTGACTGATCCCTCTGTGAACATTATAGAACAATTTCCTAAGTTTTGTTTTAAAAATACCAAGAACTTAAAACAGCGACACTGCTATACACACACTAAACCAAAGGCACCTCACCTCCCAGCGTAAGGGCACTCATGCATGCCGGTCTTGCAAGGCATGCAGTTTATATATGGTCTACACACTTGATTATGCATCCTTTAAGTATGGAACCTATGCATATGTCCTTTTATGCAGATTGTTGTACAAAAAATTTGGTCTATATGGCTAAGTGTAATGTATGTGATTCATATTACATAGGAAAGACAAATCGTATGTTTAAGGACAGGATTCTGCAGCATCAGAGTGTTACACAAAATAATAAATTAACAAATGCATTAACAAAACCTGTATCTGAAGCCGGTATGAGTCACAGCTTTAAGTTCTTGGTACTACAGAAATTAAATGAAAGTTTAAGGGAAGGGGATTTGAGTAATGAGACTGAATTTGCTGAATGGATTGTCAACTTTAAAGCATATATGCCACCTGGTTTGAATAGTGCTGTTGCGTTAAAGCCTCTCCTAAAGAAGAGAGGCTTAGTTCACTGATAAGTGTTAACACCCAACAGTTTTAATTGGTTTTAATTAACTGGAAGTTTTTTTGTATTTAAAGGCCTGTTTTTTCATACTGTTTAAGGTCTGAAGAAGTGAGCAATCGTGAAAGCGCTTACCTGTTGTTTTTATTTGTTTTTATCTGTTTTTTGGAATTAAAAGTGTTCTTACTCTCCGCATTGGGCATCTTTTTGTTTGCTGGACTTTGTTTTTGGATATCCTAGATTCCACTATGTTCTTTTGCTGCTGCAAGTTGGAAAACATACATTGTAATGTGTTTTTTATTTATTTAGAGGTCCCTTGCAGGGCTGCTGTTACTAGGTCCGTGCTTAGAAGGCATGCTTGGCTTAAGGAGCAATCTCTGCCTGATCATATTAAAGCAAAACTGTTGGATGCTCCTTTGCAGCGGGACCGCCTGTTTGGCAGTAAAGCTTAAGAAGTTCTAAAAAAGATGGAAGATAAAGCTAAATCTGTGCAGACTGTGAACATATTTTTACAAGTACAACCTCCTAGATATAGTAGGCACTGGCCTACTAAGAACTGGTCCTTTCCAGCTCCTTCTTGAGCCACTCAAGCCAAACCCAGGCATTCCAAAAGCACCAGGTTTCAGTCCCAAGGGGCTTTCAGAACTAAGCAATGCAGTGCTTCCACTTCCAAATCTGGAAATAACAAGACTCCACCCTATGTAAACGGTCTCAATTACTTTCTTTTAAAATTGCCAAGCACTTGCCTCTTAGCCGCCCCTTTGGGGGGGGGGGGACTGTCTCTTCATGCAAAAAACTGGCAACTTATAACCCAGGACAAATTGGTTTTAAATAGTGTCCCAGGGATACAGATTTCATTTCCACATGTTGCCAACTCCAAATGGGTGGCCAGACCTGCCCCCAAATCAGTGGGCAGAGGCTCAGAAACAATACTTTCCCTCCTAGTACTAGTTGAATAGCCCCCATGTTTAGAAGAGGAAAAGGGACAAGGTTTCTATTCCAAGCTTTTCCTGGTACCTAAAAAAGACAAACCATGGCGTCCAATTCTGGACCTGTCTACTCTAAACACCTTTCTGGACATTCCAAAATTCAAGATGCTGACTCTTCACCAGTTACTTCCTATGTTAGGCAAGGATGCCTGGTTGGCAAGTCCAGACTTAAGAGGCTTACCTGCATATCCCAATCAGGGAATCTTACAGAAGATACCCATGCTTCGAAGCAGGCTACTTGAATGATCAGTTCTCTGCACTGCCCTTTGGCTTGCCTACTGCGCCCAGGGTACTGTGCCTGGCTCCAGTAACTGCGTTTTGCAGGCAAATATTCAAATACATCCATACCTGGACGATTGTCTAATTCAGGCAGAAAACCAGGCCATTCTTCTAAAACATCTGGCGTTTGTAAAAAGGGTTTTAACTTGTCTAGGGTATTTGATTAACTAAAATAAATCACAACTGGTACCCTCTCAAAAAATTACATTCCTGGGTGCAAGCTTGAATACAACTGCCCAGATGGCTTTCCTTACGCCAGAAAAGCAAATTCAATTGGTGACTTACTTCAAGTGGCCACAAACACCTTGCTATCTGCAAGACAAATACTGCAAGCCTTGGGGTTCATGGCCTCCTGCATTATTCTAATTCCATATGCAAGACTGCATATGAGGAAACTTCAGTGGTACTTAGGTTTATGGGGTCAACATTGTCACAGCCTGGAAGCAATGATTCCTATCATACCTTGCCTGCACCTAGAGTTCCTATGGTGGGCAGAGGCCTGCCATCAAAACAAGGGACTGCCATTCACACCACCCCCTGCCACCCAAACCCTAACTACAGATGCATCAGACTAAGCATGGGGGGGGGGTTCATCTGGCAGGGAAGTGTATTCAGGGCAAATGGAGCCCAAATCAAATGCACCTTCATATTTGATCAAAAGGAAATGCTAGCTGTACAGAATGCACTAACAGCCTTCAAGGGCTACATTTTAACCCGGACAACTAATGGTGAAGACTGACAATACCATGGTTATGTGGTACATAAACAAGCGGGGGGGGGGTACACATTCCTACCTCCTCTGCAGACTAGCCATGGCATCGTGGAACACAGCCTTGAGCTACCAAGTACAACTAAAAGCTCAATTCCTGCCAGGAAAGCTGAATATTCTGGCAGATGAACTAAGCAGAAATCTCATGGACCCACACGAATGGAAACTGGAACCACGGATTTTCAACATGTTAACATGCAAATGGCGGAGCCCAGACACAGATCTTTTTGCCTCACCCCGGAACTACCAGTTGGTCAAATTTTGCACAAGAACACCTCACAAAGCCTGGAAAAGGGGATGCTCTGTCTTTCAGATGAAAAACCTATCAGTCTATGCCTTTCCCCATCTGCCTCTGCTCTCCAAACAGGACAAACCAAACATTATTTTGATTGCTGCAGACTGGCCTCGCCAACTCTGGTACCCACTCATGCGCAGTGTCACACATTCCTCCATGGCACCTGCCTCCGACACCTTCCTTACTGTCTCAGCAGGAGAACCAAATTCTGCACCCTCTGCTCTAAACTTTGAATCTTGCAGCTTGGCTAATCCATTTAAATTCCCCCTTAGCATCCCTCAGCAAACCTGTGATGGATGTCATTTTGGAGGCGAGAAGACCTAGTACTAGAAAATCTTATGCTGACAAATGGAAAAGATTCTGTGCCTAGAATCTTTCTCAAGGGATGAGCACAGCAGTGCCCAGTTTACCTCAGATTTTGCAATACTTAACTGAGATGCTTCACAAGGGCCTGTCTTTCTTCCATAAAAATCCATGCCTCAGCCATTTCAGCTCATTACAACACAGACCCCCCCCCTTCTCTCATCCTCCTGCTAAAGCAGTGTATCAGAGGGGCCAAATACTTGAGACCACCCAAGAGAGCTCCAACCCCTGCCTGGGACCTTAAGTTTGTATTGGAGAAACTCACTCTACTTCCTTTCGAGCCAGCTGCTACTGCAGACTTAAAATTTATTTCCTGGAAAACCGCCTTCTTTTTAGCAATCACTTCAGCTAGAAGGATATCCGAATTACAGGCTTTTATGGCAGTGGAGCCTTTCATCATCTTACGTGTGGACAGGGTGTCACTCAGGACAAATCCATCCTTCATGCCCAAGGTGGTATCCAGTGTGGCCATTCATTTGCCAACTTTCTTTCCCAATCCACAGAACATGGAGGGGGGGGGGATTCTGCATTCATTGGATGTACACAGACAACTTAGATTCTACTTGGACAGGACTAAATCTCGAATATCTGAACAACTGCTGGTGGCATTTGCTGCAGGGGCAGAGGGGAAGGCTGTTTCAAAACCAACTATTTCTAAATGGATAAGCCATTGCATTAATTTCTGCTATAAGCACCATGGGAAACCTATCCCCCAGGGCTGCATCTACTTCTACAGTCTTTCTCAAAGGTATTCCTACCAGGGATATCCTCGAAGCTGCTACCTGGAGTTCAGTTCATACTTTCACCAAGCATTATCGCCTACCAATTTTCTCTAAATCCAGAGCTGGCTTTGCCACTGCTGTTTTGCAGGGCCTTATAGCTGGTCCTAATGCTGTATAAATCCATCCTCCCAACCATAGCTTTGGGAATCTACCCAAATGTAATGACTGCAGCAATGAAACATGAAGAACATAGTACAGTTGTGTACACTTACCATAAATGTAGATGGTAGAGTGGATTCACTGTTGCAGTCCTGTTTACCCTCCCTCCAGCCCCTTGTTTTTCTCATACCTCTATTCTCCTTTGCTATGCTTACAAGCCTTTTTGGTGTATTTGCTTTTGTTTGGAGGTATATTTTTGTGTTTTTAATTACTTGTATATTTGGCTCCCCATTTGGGGGGCACCTGACATCTGGGGCAAGACAAACTGATGTAATGGCATCGGCTGCATGTTTTATACCCCTGACAACCTGACATCATGGAAGCAGGGACAGCAACCAACGCAGGACCCAAGACTTGGTTAATCAGGCCGGCTGAGTGCAACCTGCCAGCAGATTACTCAAATGTAATGACTGCAACAGTGAATACACTCTAACATCTACATTTATGGTAAGTGTACACAAAAACTGTACGTTCTTCTTCTTCGTCACAGCAGGTCACATTTCCATTTTTTCCTGTCCCCTGCATCTTGCTGTGTCACACTAACCACATCCATAAACCTTATCTTAGGCCTTCCTCTTTTCCTCTGGCAGCTTCATCCTTAGCATCCTTTTCCCAATATACCCAGCATCCCTCCTCAGCACATGTCCAAACCACCGCAATCTCGCCTGTCTGGCTTTTGTCTCCAAACTGTCCAACCTGGGTGACTCTCTCTAATATACTTATTCCTAATCCTGTCTACCCTCGTCACACCCAGTGCAAATCTTAACATTTTCACAAATCACTCCTGACACTCTCTTCTCCACCCTGCCTGTACTCTCTTCTTCACCTCTCTTCCACACTCGTCATTACTCTGAACTGTTTCTCCCAAGTATTTAAACTCCTCCAGCTTCACCAACTCTACTCCCTGCAACCTCACCATTCCTCTATCCTCCCTTTCATTCACACGCATATATTCTGTCTTAGACCGGCTGACCTTCATTCCTATCCTCTCTAGAGCATATATCCACCTCTCCAGGGTCTCCTCAACCTGTTCTCTACTCTCTCCCTTCATATCACAATGTCATCTGCAAACATCATAGTCCACGGGGACTCCTGTCTGATCTCATCTGTCAACCTGTCCATCACCAGTGCAAATAAGAAAGGGCTCAGAGCTGATCTTTGATGTAATCCCATCTGCACCTTAAATGCATCTGTCACTTCTACTGCAGATCTCACCGCTGTCACACCACCCTTGTACATATCCTGTACCACTCCTGGATACTTCTCTGCCACTCCCGACATCCTCATACAATACTACAACTCCTCCCTAGGCACCCTGTCATATGCTTTCTCTAAGTCTACAAAGACACAATGCAACTCCTTCTGACCTTCTCTGTACTTCTCCAACAGTCTCAGAGGAAACATCGCATCTGTAGTGCTCTTTCCTGGCATGAAACCATACTGCTGATCACTAATAATCATCTCCCTTCTTAACCTAGCTTCCACTACTTTTTCCCATAATTTCATGCTGTGACTGATCAGTTTTATCCCTCTAGTTACTACAGCTCTGCACATCACCCTTATTCTTTAAATATTGGTACCAAAACACTTTTTTTTTTTTTTTTTTTCTCCACTCCTCCGGCATCCTCTCACTTTCCAAGATTTTATTAAACAATCTGGTTAAAAATTCCACTGCCATTTCTCCGAAACACCTCCGAGCTTCCGCAGGTATGTCATCTGGACCAACGGCCTTTCTATTCTTCATCCTCTTCATAGCTATCCTTACTTCCACCTTGCTAATCCATTGCACTTCCTGATTTCACTATCCCCACATCATCTGTCTCTCCAGCCCCTCAAAGTACTCTTTCCTTCTGTTCAACACATTCTCCTCGCTGGTGAGTACGTTTCCCTCATTATCCTTTATCACCCTTATCTGCTGCACATCTTTCCTAGCTCAGTCCCTCTGTCTAGCTAGTCGGTACAGGACCTTTTCTCCCTCCTTAGTGTCCAACCTTTGATGCAACTCTCTATACGCCTTATCCTTAGCCTTTGCCACCTCTCTCTTTACCATGCACCTCATCTCCTTATACTCCTGTTAACTTTCTTCATCTCTCTGACAATCCCACTTCTTCTTCGCCAACCTCTTTCTCCGTATACTCTCCTGTACTTCCTCATTCCACCACTAGGTCTCCTTGTCCTCCTTCCTCTGTCCAGATTGTGAGGTGGAGTTCAGGGAAGAGACAATCACCCTTTTTCAATTTCCACCATTTTGATGCTCGGTTCTGCCCTCACACTCCTCTTCTTTATCACCAATGTCATTCTACAGACCACCATTCTCTGCTGCCTAACTACACTTTCCCCTGTCACCACTTTACAGTATCCAGTCTCCTTCAAACTGGCCCTCCTGCATAGGATGTACTCCACCTGTGTGCATCTCCCTCCACTCTTGTATGTCACCCTATGCTCCTCCCTCTTGTTAAAATACGTATTCACCACAGCCATGTCCATCCTTTTAGCAAAATCCACTACCCTCTAACCTTCTGCATTCCTTTCCTTAACACCGTACCTACCCATCACTTCCTCATCCCCTCTGTTCCCTTCACCAACATGTCCATTGAAATCTGCTCCGATCACCACTCTCACCCTTGGGTACAGTCATCACCACTTCATCCAGCTCATTCCAAAATTTTTTTCTCATCCATCACACACCCAACTTGCGGAGCATATGCACTAACAACACTCATCGTTACACCATCAGTTTCCAGCTTCATAAGCATCACTCTATCCGACACTCAATTCACCTCCAAAACAATCTTGGCATACTGTTCCTTCAGAATACCCCCTACCCCATTTCTCCTCCCATCCACACCATGACAGAACGATTTGACCCCACCTCCAATACACCTGGTCTGTCTTCCCTTCCACCTGGTCTGTTGTACACACAATATATCAACCTTCCTTCTGTCCATCATATCAGCTAGCTCTCTCCCTATACCCGTCATGCTGCTAACATTCAAAGTTCTTACCCTCACTACTACACTCCTAACCTTTCTCCTCTCTTCCTGCCTTCAGGCATGCCTTCCTCCTCCTCCTCTTCTTCTCCTCCTTCAGCCAACAGTAGCCCAATTTCTGCCAGCACCCTGTCGACTAATAGTACTATGTGTTACTGGATATAAATAATGCATACTCGGGGGCAGAGTCAACACCCCAGAAGGGATTCATTTACACAGCAACACAAACATTGGATGGCATTATTGCACTTGGAGAATGGGTTGTTTGTAAAATTGTTTTTATAGGCTCCTAGATTCATATGTGATTACTAGGCTAATGGCGCAAGAGCCTTTACAAGCCTAGTCAACAATACCCAGGATATTACTACCCCATCTCAGAGTTGGGGAATTGTCAGGGTAGTGGGTCTTTGGGTATTGGAGCCCTGAGTCATTTTTACAGACTGCCACTGTCTGTAAGGGACATGGGCAGTACGCCAGGAGTGAATTTGTGGATCCCCATCTATTTATCCAAATTCTTTTTGAAGAGAGTGAGGGACAGGCTTTGTTTTACAAAGATGGAAAGATTATTCTATACACAAGGTAGCCTTTGGGATACGAATCTCTCAGTCTCCAGCAAGTTCTGTCATTCTCAGATTAAGATTCGTGTCCATGAAATCTGTAACCTTCGTGTAATTTTTCTTGCAAATATGTAACATTTTCTTCGGGGCCGGGTCAGAGAATGCCTTGTAGTTAGGCAAAGTCACTGCTTAATAAACAATATAAGACTGATAAAAGGCTAGGACCTTTAGTTGATCTGCATAAGGCATGTCTTGTGCATTGTATTGTTTTTTTTAGGTGAGAAACCTCTGGGGTAGCTCTAGTTAGTGTAAGCGTCTGGTTGGGTACATGAAGAAGGCAGCATTGTACTCCGTTATGGGTTTGAGTGCAGACTATAGTGGCACTCTTGATTTCCTTTGACCTTGGTGCCATGCCTTTATTTTATAAGGTGAGCCATACAGGATTTCCTCCCTGCTGTAGCTACGTGGTGGGCCATACATGATTTCCTCCCTGCTGTAGCTACGTGGTGGTCAAAGTTTAGGTTACTATCTATGTTCCAGGATCCCTCATCACTGGGTCTACTGTTAGTATTATAATTTGCAGGGATATCTGATTTACCAGAGGATATGATTACGCATTTTTTTTTTTTTTTTTTTTTTTTTTAAGCATTTAGTCTAAGACCATGATTTTGACACTAGTTATTTTTAGGCCTGTTTGTAGGATATCCACATCATTTGGGAATTCGATGATTGCTTCTAGCTTAGTCTGCAACTATCCTGATGAGATAGAGGCCCCCAACATTGGCTTTCACTTCAGAGAAGAATATACCAAACAGCAAATTATGTACCAAATAGAAGGGGTCCCAATACTGAGCCGTGTGGGGCACCACTAGTAATAAGTTTATTTTTGGAAGTGGATTTGTCTATCTGAACATGTGTCCTGTAAGTGAGCCAGTTTGCTGTCCACTTAATGACGTAGGGGTTTAAGCCTAACAAAATAAGTTTGTGATCCTCTAGTGGGGGATTGTGTTGAAAGATTTGGCCATGTCTTGGTAAGCTGTGTGCAGTGTTTCCCTCTCATCCATGGCTCTGGTGACTTTCTCGATGAAGTCCATAAGATTGAATAGGCAAGACTTCCCTTTGACAAAGCCAAATAAGGTTTGGTCCAGTGCTTGAAGACTTCCTGTGTCATTATTGATAAAGTCCATAATTCTCTCCTTGACCTTGCAGATAAAGACTGGTAAAGCTTATGGGTTTGTAGCTCCCTGGGTGAGTTGATTGGGGGGTGGGGTGGGGGGGGCTTGTACAGAAGGATCACTGTGGCAGTCGTCCATTGTTCTGGGGCAAAGCCCATCTGGAGTCTGTGGTTAGAGGGTTTCTAGTGGCCCTAATGGATGCTTTTTAAATAAATTAAAACAGTGTTGTGGAATGTTGTCTGGACCCATGGAGGTCGTGTCTTTGGCTGTAGTGTTCATAGGTAGGTACTAGGCTATTGGCCCTAGGGCCTATATAAGCCTAGCCAAACGGTACCCTGGCTTTTGCCACCTAAGAAAATTATTTTCCTGTGCCCCTGTCAAGCAGGCCCACAGAAGTGATGCCCGGGGTGAATTTCCTATCTCCCATCCAATCATCAGGATTTTAGAGTGCTAATGAGCTTTGTTTGATAAAGATAGGTAGCTTGTTTCAGAGTATGGGAAGTCTCTGAGACAGGAATCTATCCCTCCAGCATGTTATGTTTATTGTGGTGACAAGGTTTAGGTCCCCAGAGCGTGTAGCTCGAAGGGATTGGGATTTCTTTAGGGCATCTGTTTGAGGCTGGTAATCCGCTTTTTGAGGTATTTCTGTGGTCTTTCCAGTTTTTGTAGATGTCTTGTGAGGTACATACCAAAAGGGGCATTGTACTCTATAATGGGTCTAATGAGTAGAGGGAAACAATGGCCTCTCTTTATTCCTGGATGAGAAACCTTTAGTGATGAGGTGTGCAACGTAGAAGGATTTCCAGACTACTGTGGCGATGTGATTATCAAAGGAGAGACTATTGTCCACCTGTGTCCCAAGGTCTCTTATCACACTTTGGGTGTTAAGTAGACTACCGCTTATGTGGTAGTTCATGGGTACAGAGTTTTTACCAAAAAGGATGACCATGCACTTTTTGGCATTGAGCTTGAGGCCATGGCTTTGACACCAGGCATCTGTCTCAGTGAGGCCCTTTTGTAGGATGTCCGCATTGTTAGGAGATTTGATTATGGCTCCTAGTTTTCAGTCATCTGTGAACTTTGTTAGCCAAGACCTTCTGTGTTAGCCTGTACTTCAGAGAAGTAGATACCAAACAGGAGAGGACCTAGGACTGAACCCTGTAGTACTCCACTTGTCACTGGTCTGAAGTTGGATTTAGAGTCTGCTACTTTCACAGTGTGGGTTCGGTCAGTGAGCCAGTTAGCAACCCATCTTATGACATAGAGATTTATACCTAGTTTTAGTGAGTGTCGACAATTCCAGAGTGTGGGGGGTGGTGTCTAAAGCCTTGGTGAGATCTAGATAGGCTGTGTGTACCACTTTACCCTCATCTACAGCTTTGGTGACCGCAAGTTTAGGAGACATGATCTGCCTTTTACAAATCCGAACTGGGAAGGGTCCAGAGTTTGGAGATTACCAATGTCATTGTTTAAGTTCCACGATAGGCTCCATAGCCTTGCAGACCAGGGTAATGGGGTAGTAGTTCCTGGGGTCCGTGGTGGTTCCCCCTTTGTGGAATGGGATAACTGTTGCTGTGCACCATTCAGTGGGCACAAAGCCTGAGGTGATGCTATGATTGAACATGGTACTTAGGTGGGGTGTCAGTTCGTTCTGTAGTTCATGTAGAATGCAACCTGGGATGTTGTCGGGTCCCATGGATGCTGTGTTCTTTGCTTTTGGAGAGTGTGTTTTTTTTTAAACCTGTGCAGCTGTGATTACAGGTACTTTGCATTCTTCCGGTATAGAGATGGGCCCTTTAGGGGATGATAGAGGGGTAAAGTTAGCACTGAATCTATCTGCCAGGATGTTGGCAATATCAGTTGGTTCTGTATATTTAGTGCCATTGTGCTGTAACTCAGAGCAGATCTGAGTGTTGCCATTAAGATTTTTGACATGGCTATAGAATGCTTTGTGGTTGTCTTTAGAATCGGTGTCGATTTTGTTTTCGTAACTAGCTTTGGAGGATTTTGAGGGATCTCCAGCTTCTTACTGAGGCTAACCACGGAGTTCCTTCAATCATGGGATTTTACTCCTCCTCCCTTTTTTTTTTTTTTTTTTTTTTTTTTTTTGCAACAGTTTTTCTTCTCTTGTAGAGTTTGTTTGTTTATAGCAGGGGACCACCAGATTGGCTTCCTTTTTTGGAGGATAGCATCTTGGCTCTGTTAGGAATTGTACGATCCATGCACTCGTGTAAGTGCTTATAAAATGCAATTGTATAGGATTCAGCAGTCGTATCTCTATTGTCCGTCAGCATGGGTGTTCTTAAGTTTGCCACTTCTGTCTTAAGCATGAAGTTGGCTTTGGAGAAATTTTTTACAGTGGTTTCCCTAATGGGAGGTGGGGTTGGGATGTGGATGTCTAGGGTGATTTGCTTGTGGTCGGATCTGACCAACGAGGAATTGACCTTTGGTGTGGAACACCGGTTGCCCATGTTGGTAATGACCAGGTCTAGGATATTGCTGCCCCTGGTGGGGGTGTGGATAAGTTGATCCAAGGCACTGGAATTTCTGAGTTCCAGAAAACGTTGAGCCCAAGAGTTGGTACACGAATTGTTTTCCCAGTTAATGGTGGGGTAGTTGAAATCGCCCATTATTAGGGTATTAGGTTGTACCCTAATATTTTCCAGTGCATCAAGAAATGAGGAGTGGGAATCCTGGGACATGGTGGGGGATCTGTAGCAAGCTACAATTTGCATTACGGTCTTTCCCAGAGTTAGTTGCACTTGGATAATCTCAGATGCATTATGCTGAGCAACTAGCCTGAAGGTGAGGATATCCTTAATGAATATGGACATGCCTCTGCCTTTAGTGCTTCGGTCCAAGTTAGGTGGCCGAAAGGTGTGGTATGAATTATAGCCTGGTAATGCAGGGGTGCTCTCTGGAGCCTTGAACCAGGTCTCTGTCACTGCACAGATGTTGATGTTCTCCATTTTAAGGAGTGCCTCGAGTGAGTGCATTTTGAGGTTTAGACTTCTAGCATTGCGTAGCATTACCCTCAGATTTTGCATGCTTGTACCTGTTAAGGTGGTTAATTTGTCTTTTGAATCTTGCCTAAAAAAGGCACTATAGGGGTGGCAAGAGCCTTGGCCAGTATCCGGAATCCCAAGGGCGACAGGTGCAGGCCATCTCTGGCAAAGCATCTTGGTTTGTTGATCATGTCATCCCAGGCAGACAGATACTGGATCCCTTTAGAATGACACCAGAAGCTTAGCCAATTGTTGAAGTCAATCATTTTGTCCTTGTATTGTGGTATCATTTTGGGTGATGGCAGGATGCTACTCTGGGCAAGGGCCTGGGCTACAAGATCAGAAAACTCCTCCATGTCTTGTTTCATGTAGTCCAGGGAGGTACGTCTCGGGTCATTCACACCATGTACAATGACAGTGTCATATTTGTACTTGCTGTGGAGTGACCTGAGTGCATGTGTTTTATGGCGGATCCTGGCACCTGACCGTGACTTTCTACTTGTTTAGCCTTGTGAGTGGAACATCAGTGTGCCTGACTATAGAGTTCTCTATGACTAGAGTCTTTGGTACATTATTATGCCTTATGGGCTGTGGTTGAGTGGCACACTGAGTTTGTGGGCTATGTGTCATTTGGGTTGTGTTGGGGGGTGGAGGTTGCTTGCGTTTCTGCTTTGGAAGTCCTTGTTGCTTGGGTAGATTTTTTTTTTTTGAGAGCCTCCAAGAATGTAGGTGTGTATTTTGTGTTTCTATGTGTGTGTTTTGGTGGTGTAGGTTTTGAGGGACTATGTGATGAGTGTGGTGTGGTTGAAGTGTTTACCTTCTCCTCTTGACTGTCTAGTCCAGTCTTTGGTGAAGAGAGCTTTGCTTCCAGTTTGGTTATATAAGTGCATCTCTCACAGGTTGTAGTGTTGGGTGGTAGGAGGGGAGGGTTTTCTGTGTACATGAGGTGATTGCTGCATTGCTCCAAGATGCCCAGATTTATCAGGTAGACAGGAGAAAACACCGGGAGCTGACCCTTAGATATGCCTGGATATGTGCTTATTTATTAAGTACTAAAAACTATTTTCCTCTAGACAAGTGAGGAAAGTTGAGTGCTGTAGTAATTTTTAGCTTATTTAGTGCTTGCAATGAGTTCTGAACAAGTGCTGAGCTCAAAGAAACAGATTTTGAGTGCTGAAACTAGAAAACTGGCTAGTTCTAAGAAACAAAAGCTAGAAGGCTTCTCTCCAACACAGGCTTGGGGGCTCAGAAGCTTATTAATGGTCCTGGATACAGCAAATCTGTATCTGGACTAGACAACTTATAGGAAAGGCAAGAAACAAGATTTTTATATATATATTATATATATATATATATATATATATATATATATATATATATATATATATATATTTGCGCGCAGTAAGGACCTGTCCCTTGATAATTATCTGTAGGGGGATGCTTGCAGGTATTTTTTGGGTGTAGTAGGAAGTGATGGGGGGGGGGGTTTGAACTGAAGTTATCAGGCGTCAGGTTTGCTATAGTTTCAGGCTGGGTATAAGTGTTAACATTCATGATTTAACTTGGCACATTACTGACCATGTTCCCTGCGGTTATAAACCAAAAAAAAAAAAACTTATGGTCAGCTTTCATTTGGGAGGCGATCTTTGCCTTGTAATTTGCTTTGATTTGACTAGCTGTTTAATTTGTTTTAGACTGGCAAGTGTCTTTTTTGCATTGTTTTGTTTTTTCCTTTTTGACTTTGGAGAGGATTTTTTTTTCCTTTTATTGAATAGCCTGTTTATGCTAGGGGTCCATCAGTGTGGTTTATTTCTGCCAGTAGTCATTGATTTGACTTGGACAGGTACTGCCTTCTCTATGCAGCTATGAATGTGGTTGTGCGTTGTTTTTATGTACAGCACAAAGTTGACCTCATTGTCTTCTGGGTTTAGAGGGGCTTGGAAATTTAAAAAGCTGTCACTTAGTTTGAGGTAATTGGCCTTGGCAAAGTTCTTAATTGATTTGGACTTTGGATGTTCTAGGTTAGGTTTAATACTAAAGAAGATAATTTTTTTTTTGTCATATCTTAATGCATAGGGAGGGCTTAATGCATAGGAGGGAACAGCGTCTCCACATGTTCATGAGTACCAGGTCTAGGATATTTGTACACCTATTAAGGGAGATAGTTGCTCCAGGGTATTTGCATTGACAAAGTCAAAAAATCTCTGAGCAAGTGAATTATGGGTCGTATAGGTGTCATGTTTTATGGAGGGGTAGTTTGTCATCTGTAAGTATGGTGTTAGGCTGAATGTTGAGATATTCCAGTAAGTTTAGGGAGGGGATGTGGTTTTCCAGGGTCATGGGATCTGTAGGTAGCAGAGATACGATAGTGGTCACACTTTTATTGTTAGTTGGGCATGGAGCAACTTAACTCATTCCCTCCAGTAGAGCTCTTTTGAGTGTGTACCTTTAACCCCTAGTGGGCGTGGCTTCAGCATTTAAAAATTTAAGTTATCACCTTACATTTTTAACAAATACCCATTGACAGAGGTCATATATCAATACAATTGTGTTTGCTATCATGTATGCTTCAAGATAAAATTTTCCAATACCTTGTATGTAACATGGTTTTGGAATTAATAATGCAAATATGAACAGGCAATATTTGACGCCTAGAGGAGCAGTAGGGTGTAACTGCAGAAACGCCTGGAGACGTCCCTCGGCTGTGTGTGAATCATGTTGTTGGACTGGTTTGTTGGTGTACTTTTCGTTTATCAACACTGAGGCATTGCTTTCCTTTGTTTTATCCTGAGCTGAGGTGGATTGAAGTATATGAAAGGCATTGTAGCTTTTAATAGCCGGGGTGCTCTCTATGGTTCCGAACCATGTTTCTGTGCCTACACACGTCATTCTCCAGAGTGAAGAATGTTTCCAGGGAGTGCAGTTTATTTAAACTTCTAATGTTGAGCAGCATTACCTTTAGGTGGCCATGAGTGATTTTTGATATTACAATGGAGGGTTTAACAACTTGGCACAGCCTAAAAAAGGCACTGTGGGGATAGATAAAGCTTTTGTCAGTTCTGGAAGTGAAGTGGTGACAAATGCAAAGCATCTTGGTTTGTTGAGCATGTTTCCCCAGGCTGACAGATACTGGATCCCTATGTTGAGACGCCAGAAGCTTAGCCAATTATTGAAGTCTGTCATTTTTTACTGGTACTGTGGCATCCTCATTGGTGATGATAGGATGCTACTCGAGGCTAGATTCCTGCCCGCCTGGAACACACTTTCAGAGAGCTCTATCATATGTCCCTTCATATAATCCAGTGAGGTACATCTTGGGTCATTTATGCCTGCATGGGCTGTTGTCATACTGGTCCTTTTAATTTAAAGATCTAAGTGCATGTGTGATTTGGCAGATCCTTGCTTCAGAAAGTTAACTTATCTCCTTGTTTAGCTTGATAAAGGGGACATCAGTATGTTTTGCAATGGACTCCCCAATAACTAGAATGTTAGGTTGTGTGCTTTGTGTTTTTTTTATGGGCTTGGAAGTGGGTGTACTAAGATTTTCATAGTAGTGTGAAATGCTCTCCTGATTATGCATGGAGCCACTGAGAGATGCTTTTAGGAGATCTTGGAAGTTTGGGTAGATTTGCATGTGTGGATCTTTGTGTTTGTATTCCTTAGTGTTGATAGTGAGTGACAACCTGGCTTGAATTTTTTTCATTTTGTGTGTGTATGAGAGCTTTGCCTACAGTGAAATTGTGTAGCTGCATCCCTCATATACTGTGTTTTGTCTTCTCAAAAATTTTTTTTGTTTTTAAACAAGAACCATCTTAATTTAATCACATATGACACGGGGCATCATCATTTATAAAATTAAAGCAAACTATATTGACATAAGTGTATAATGTTTGCAACTACAATTATCTGTCCAGTCATTGTCAGTCAAACATTACATAGTTCATTCAAATCCTGCCTTCTTTTAAACCTCGTTCCTCCTCTGCATGTAATAATCTGGTGTTGCCAGTCTTCAGTCTATTCTTACGAATGGGTTCGGATCTGATTTGGCAGATGCTACAGCTCACAGCCACCACATCTCTTGAGCTTCTTTACTCACAATGCACCATGCCAGTCATCTCAAATCTCATTTGCTACTTCTAGCTAATGGATGTGGTCTACCAGTCTCTCTTGAGTTCTGATGGATAAGTAAAGTTTTTTCTTTGTAATTCCCTCCTGATGGATTGGAGAGAGGGGACTATTCCAAATCCCAGTTTCTTGGATCAGAGCCTCTTTCTGGCTCCTTCGAGGCCACGAAGTGTGTGTTAACTGCCCTGACGGAGCCTTCCCCCTTGGATTCTACCTATTTCACCATGATGCCTCAGAACCTGGAGCCTCAACTACACTCTCCACAGGGATATTCTCTACCAAAACCTCAGATTTTCTCAAGGAATTTTGATTTCCTGTTCTGAGACTTCCCCAGAACATTCCACTGAGGAAGTACCCAGGAAAAGGATGTGCAAGAGGAAGCACCTAGACTCCCCACAGGAGTCAATCACTGAAGACACGGATTTTGACAAAGGAGAAAGATTCCCACAGTCAACAACTGAAGATGTTCCCTTTGGATACATACTAGAAATCCTAAAACAGAGGTGGCTTGGCGTTCTCCAACACTATGCCAGAAGAATCCGTTCTGCTAGAGACTTCTGGTACAGGACCCGCTACTTCCTAGGGGACTCTGCTTGTCAAGCTTGTAGACATGATCTCTAGGTGTGCATAGAAGGAACTTTACTCCATAGAACCAATACCTCAGACACTGGACAGGATAATGGCACCACCTGCCGACAGTTTTGAGGAAAGGGGTTCCAGTTGATTCCACAGTCGTAGCAGCCACAAAGAAGGAACTAGCCGATGAGTTCATTGTCCCCCCCCTCCCCCAACAGGGAGTTGTGGGTGTTGGACAGACTAGAGAGGCATGGCTTTGCTTCAGCAACTTTGACATTATGCTCTCTGAAGTACCTGACACACTTTGTTAGACTTCAGAGAGAGTTGACCAATGAGTTAACATACTGTCTCGGGAACTGTATCTATAGAGGTTAAGGATTCAGTAACTTCTCAGTTGGCAATCTTGAATAGTTCTATGAGGTTAATTTTCAACATAGCGGAAGGAACCTCAAGAGCTGCAGGTTCAGGCATTTCCTTGAGGAGGCATGTCTGCCATGGGCATATGTTTTTGGCACCCCAGAGACCCTTCTCCGGGAGTCCAGGGAGTGGCCAGAAAATGTGGTTCAAAAAATCTGTTCCCTGACATATGGAGGATGTGCCCCCAGAGGCACAGTGGGGGGACTCTTAATGGATGCCAACACACTCAATGCAGAGGTGGGCCACAAAGTCATTGTTCATGAGTTTTTGATGAACCCTATTGGCGCTTCTGAAAGGAGGCCTGACTGCCCAGCTCTGGAGACAATCTGGGAAAGATTGTCCCTGCACCAGAGAACTTGACTAGAATTAACAAAAGATACTTGGGTGCAGAGGATTTTCTCCAGAGGTTATATAATAACATTTTCCCTTCCACTCCATACTCCCAGAAAAATCCCTGATGTTTCACCCAGTCATAGGGATCAAGCAGCAAATCGGATTTGGAAGCTGCTACAAAGGGTCATCCAAGAGATCCCACCAGACTTGGATCTAACAAATTAGTTCAATGAACCAAATTCCAGATGGTCGCAATTCAGTGCACTCTCCCTTTCTGGGCAAGGACAACTGGATGTGCTCTATTAGATCTTCAGGATGCCTGCTATCGCATAAAGATGAATAGGTGGTACCAGGAAGCATTTACGCTTCAGCTGAGAGTTGGTCATTACCGATTACTGTTTTTTGGACTCGCTACAGCTCCTGGGTGTTTACCAAATGCATGTCAGTAGAAGCAGCACACCTCAGACTAGGGATTCCTGGTGTTTCCCGACCTGGATGACTGACTCATTACCGCTCCAAGCAGTCATTGACTCGTACAGTTAAGAGATAAGATTCTCTTGCACCTCTGCTCTTTTAGGAATGACAATAAACGACAACAGATCACATCTTCAACCAACTTGAAAATTGAAATATATTGCAGTACTGCTCAACACAAACATGGCCATTGCTTCACTTCTACCACACAAGTTATAACTGTAAAGGTTACCGGTCAAGAAGGTTGCCGACTATACATATTTCGGCCCGCACAGCCCTCCGAACTGTGGGTCTCATAGCTAAAGTGATAACCTTGGTTCTTTTGGCCAGGTTTTACATGCTGATCCTACAGTGGATGTTGGCTACTTGGTGATCAGTCTTCCAGTTGATGTTGTATCCGATTAAAAATTACCAACATTTACAGAAGAGATCTCTATTGGTGGATCCAGTCCGATCAACTGCTCCATGGTTGTCCATTCATTCACCAGCAGCCCAAGGCTGTAGTGACCAAGAAAGCTTCCCAGATAGGGTTGGGGAAGCATTATCTGGGGAAGATGGTCCTGGGTACTTGGTACCTTGAAGAGGCCAATTTGCATATAAATGTCCTAGAGATGAGAGCAGTGCTCTTGGGGTGGAGCATTTCAAGATGTTCTTCCTTCTTGGACGATTGCAATTCAAGCACACATCAGTCGTCTGATACAGCAACAAACTGGGAACCAAATCCTACCCATTATGGTGTGAAGTGCTTGGGGTCTGGCAGTGGGCAATCTCTTCAGACTGCTTTCTTTCAGTGATGCGCATTCTGGGAAGATGCGCATTCCAGGGAGATGTATGGTGATTACAAACAAACTGGGCGGCTGCATACTACTCTCACATGAGTGGTCCCTCAATGAGAAGGTGGTGGATGAGATTTTCCATCTATGGGGCCAGCCATTCTGCAGTAATTTTGCCCCTCCCCTAAGCAAGTGCAGCAAGTACTTTGTCCTGATTTCCCTCATGGGGACAGTCCCTGAGGGATGCTGTACTTCACAATTGGCTTCCTGGTCTCCTTTATGCACTCCCACAAACCCCATTGATTACAAAATTTCTGCAGAAAGCTGTGGGGTCAAAAAGGACAGTTATCTTCATTGCCCCCCTGTTGGCCTCGACAAATTTGGTTTCCCTTCCTATGGCCTCGCCTTTTCAACCACCATGGAACCTAGACCAGACTCTGGACCTTCTGTTTCATCCGATAGACAAGTCACACCCTGATATACCAAACATCAAGCTGACTGCTTGGTTTCTCCAGTTCTCTTAGTAGGCAATTTATGCTCTCATCACCTGTCTGACTTAGAATTTAGTCTTCCCATAAACCTGCAGCAAGGAAAACATATTCAAGTAAATGGAAAAGGTTTGCCATATGAGCTCAACAGGATAAACTTACCCCCTTTTCAACCCGTATTTATCACATCTTAGATTTCCTTGCTTACCTTTTTCAAAGTGGTGCTAGTACCTCTACCATTAGGGTACAGTTAACAGCAATTTCAGGTTAGTATATATGATTGAATGGTACATCCATAGCTTCTCACAAATTGAGCAAGGCCTTTTTAGAAGGGACACTTCTTCTAAAGCCTCCTTTTAAAAGATCCTACACATCTATGGGAGCTACATTTAATGCTGCAGTCACATAACCTCCCTTTCAGCCAGCAGCTACATGTGATCTTAAATATTTCTCAAGAAAGACTATTTTCTTGGTTGCCATCAATTCTGCAGGAAGAATTTTTGAGATTGAAGCACGGTCTTCTAAACCTCCTTACTTTTTTTTTCACAAAGATAGTGATCTTGCGTACCGACCTGTCCTTTCTTCCAAAGGTGGTGTCAGAATCGATTTGAAAGTGTTTTTTTTTTTTTTTCATAAATTTACCAACAAAGGTGAATATATCGTATATTTACTAGATTTTCATAGACCATTGCAATTCTATCTGCATAGAACAGAAAAGCAAACCAGTTTTTCCTTCTGTAGTTCAAAATTGGGAAAATCAATTTCTATAGTTGCTCTATCAAAGTGGTTAATTGCATCTCCCCTTGTGTATAATAAATTAGGCATTTCTTTTGCTCACCCATTGAAAGCACACTCCACTAGATCTATGGCTACTTCCGCAGTTTTTCAGTCTAGGATGTCCATGGATGACATCTCTACAGCAGCATCTTGGGCTACTCCTCATACCTTTTTGACTCATCACAGATTGGATCTGGTCTCCAGAGGTAGGGCATCGTTTGGTTCTATGGTGCTCAGGAATATCCTTCCTTGAGTCTACCCTGAATTCAAGTAGCTAGGGATGCTCTCCCATTTGTGAGGATATAATGAAGATTGACAGCATTGGATAAAGAAGTTATGTACTCGCCCTAACATTCCATCTGTGTTGCGGTTTTCATTCTTTTCTCATCTCCACTTCAACCTACCCTGGTCCGTGACTTCCGGGAGAATGAGCATTTACATGGCCTCGAAATAGTTACATTTATATGTATATATGACTGGATATGGCTTCCCACAATTCTCTTCATCTTTCTACACTATATAGCAGAAAACAAGGTCTGAGTTAATTAGAAGGGTACATTGTCGGTAAGGGCGAAGTGCAAGGGTGGTTTCAAGCTGTAGTATTGGCCATGTCAGATCTGAGTGATTTGGATCTGAACCCATTCTTGAGGAAAGAACGAAGACTGACAACACTGGAACGTTGTGGTAAGTACTTTTTCTATGTAATTTGCTCCTATCCTTTTCTAAAGATCCCAGTTCAATTGTTTTATCTCTGTTGCTATATTCAGTACTTCTAGCACTAGTTGGTTTAGATTTTGATTTCTGTTTCCTAGTAATTGCTTTTTTTGCAGCCACTATAATTAGACACAGCAAGGCCTTACCATGTGTAGGGAATTCCGATTCTGTATCATAGCTCAAAAAATCCTTTCCTTAGTTGCGCTGGTTTGCTCAGTGTCTCTGACGGAGCATCTGCAGGGCATCTTTTAAGTGTTCGAACTCTTTACTCGCCCAGAATATATGTTCCCAGTTATCTCTGTCTTCCCCATCACACTTACAACATTTGCTTTCTACCAGAGTAAAAATCCTTTGCCGTCTACTTGGTGTATAAAAATACCCATGTAAACCTTCCAAGCAATGATCCTAAATCTTTGTTGCATATTTGGAAGACATGCGTATAACTCCCCATTGTTTCTTTGTGAATTGCTTATTCAATCTTTCCTCCCAATCCTTTCTAACTTCATCTGATCGATTTGTATAGTTATCATGCAATATTTTGTATGCTCTATTAATTATTCCTTTTTTTTTTTTTTAAGAGCAGCATCTGTTCTAAATTCTAAAAAAGACCCTTACCACTGCTGGTACTTTACTTAGGATCCCACTATTTATTTCTCTTTGCCTATACTTTAGCAATCTTTAGTGAAAGCAGCCTCTGTCCTGTAGTCCAAATAAATGCCATTCTTTTTCCTCCCCCCCCGTAGTTTGCTCCCAGTACCTTGGTTTTTTTTACCAGTTTTCTCCTATAAACTCCAGCCCCCTCTTGCCTATTGTCTGTAGCCCTAGTTGCAGTCATATCTATCGGCAGAATCTCCTTTCTCCTTTCCTGTGTTGGCATCGTTCTTAGAATACTTTCTGCTGCTTTAACAATAACTGTATCCAAAATCCCAGTCTGTCCGTGTTTCTTGAGTTTCCCCTGTTTCATCATCATCATCATCCCTTTCCACTTTTAAATTATAGGTTTCTGCTTGTCCTATGTATAGGAACCTTAATAGTGTAGTTCTGAAATACCCCTTCAAATTATGTAATCCCAGTCTGCCTTGTTCAGTTTGAGAGAATCCGTTTATAGCGTTTGGCTCTTGTGGTCTTCCCCTCCCAGATAAAATCCTTCAGCTCTTTAGTTGCTATCTACAACTTCTTCTCTAGTTGATAAAAATATGCCTGACCTGTAAATGAACTAAGAAACATTTTAACTGTGTGTTTATATCTTGCTATCCATTGTGACATAGAGCTTCCAATTTCTAAATTGTTGTATTATCTTTTAAGTCTTTTCCCACGTATCCTTAGCTGCCCCACCAGAATCCTTTGTAATCCATATGCCTAAGTACTTCATTTTATCATGTCTCCATAAATGTGGATATTGCTGAACCAGTTTGTGTGTGGCTACATAAGTTACAGGTGTTGCCTTTGTTTTACCTTCATTAATTTTGTATCTTGAAAAGATTTTAAACTTTCACAACACTGTAATGTTCTTTTCTCGTTTTATCGTGTGTAAAATAATATCTGCAAGTAGAGCCAGCTTTTCTTGACTACCATACCTATTATTTCATTACATTTCTAAGGCTCTTATTTTCTTTGCCAGTGGTTCTAAATATAGTGCAAATAACAAAGGGGAAAGGAGACCACCCCTGGCTGGTTCCTGTGCTCAAACAGAAATTATCAGAGAGGATCCCACCCATTTTAGGAGGATATTTGAGGGATCAGACCCAAAAATTAATCAGCCTTATATGTTTATCAGGGAATGCAAATGCTTCTATTGCTCTGCTCATAAGCTCCCAACTTAGTCTGTTAAATGCTATCTGTGCATAAAGACCCATCAACAAGAGTGGTATTTTCTTGTGTTCGGCTTCCCTCTGGATCATCAATGTTATGTAAATGTCAGATGTTTGCCTCCCCTCCACAAAACCACATTGATCCATGTCTAGCAGTGTTTGCATCACCTTTGCCATTCATTTAGCCATTATAGACATAAGCACTTTCTAGTCATGGTTTAGTCTGTATGAAGCTGGATCTGATGGGTCTTTACCCTCTCTAGGTATTACAGACACCACTGCTTTCTTCTAGGAAGTTGGTGCTTCCCCACCTCTTAAAATACTGTTAAAACCTTGATCTGTCAGTTTTTTCTGTCCTAGCTTCCAAACTTCCACAGGAATACCATCTGTTCCTGAGAACTTCCCTGTTGATTGGCTATACACCATTTTTATCTTCTCCCCTTCTATCTTGTTAGTAATTGAGCCTAATCTGATGATACTGTTGTAAGGGAGGAAATGGCAAGGGAATTCCAAAACAAATTATCTAACCTGAAAACAAGGACATTTCAGTTTGCCTGAATAAACCCACTCCCACCCCAACCCCATTTTTTTCAGAAAGTCTTAATCTCCGTTTTTCCATTGGCAACAAATTACACCCACAAATGGGTTATGAAAACCATTCATCTGGGTTAGATTGCATTGAAAGGAAATTTCTCCTTTCCAGTGTGTCATTCTTTTTCCAGATCAGAGACTCTTGTCCCTAGTGTTGAAGAAAGAAAATGTTTGAAGATCATTTCCGAATTCTTTCCTAAACCTATTTGAGACAGTGCCCTAATTCAGAAATGATGTCTCTTCAAAACCTGTTGTAATTTCTCTTTCAAGTTTCCTGGTAACAGAATACTTATTACAACCCTTTCCGTCCAGACTTTAAAGTTTTGTATGTCTAGTTCACACGTGATCAGATGTTCATCGCGTTACCCTGCTGCAGTCATCACATTTGGGTTATCCTGCCATCAGGTGGTCCTGCAGTCAGCCCGAATTCCAAAGTCTTGGTCCAGCGTCGGTTGCTGTCTCTTCTTCCCTGACGTCAGTGCGCCAGGGGTATATAAGAGGCATCCAATGCCATTTTCTTCAGTCTTTCTTTGCGCGGTGCCCGAAGCAGAAGCAGTTCGCAAGTGCCGGTCAGCCGACACCTGAGATTTTTGAATAGAGTTTTAGTCCGAAGTCTTCAAAGCTAAGTACCCCGTTGGGGAACCTTTTCTTGCCTCAGTCTGATGTCAGAAAAAGTTAACAATTGCATTTCTTGTGGGAAGCAAATACCTCATAAGGACTTTCATTCTTATTGTATACCTTGCCTAGGCCCAGACCACGACGTCATTGGTTGTCGGTTTTGTGCTAGGTTCAATAAGCGAACTATAAAGCGACGCTTTGATTTTGCACGACATTACTTCGGTAGGAAATTTAATTACACTATGCCGTCGGAGCAGCCGACTACAGGCGTGCATAAAAAAACGCTAAGATAAAGACAGGCAGCCTAGATCCAAGCCAGACTCAGAGGCCTCGGCTGGGCCGGTCCTCTGGTTTTCAGTGAGGTGCCTATGCAGCCCCTGGCTACCGCAGAATTGGAACCGCAGACCACTTCGGATTCTCTAGCAGAGAGTTCTAGGCCGACTCAGCCATTTTGTTTAGGCCCTACCGACGACATTGCAGAAGGAGAAGCCAGTGCTGTAGAAACACCTTCGGTTTCAGAAGGAGTCTTCAGACCGACTATTCTCACCATAAAATCTTATGCTAAGCTTAAGACTCCTCTAAAACCAAAAAAGACTGCACTTCTGTCGCCAGTTCAAGGCCCTATGCCTAAGAAACAGATGCTTAAAATGGCTTAAGATTTGATTTCTTTAATCAGGGATTCCCAACCCCCCCCCCTCCACCCCCCGACAAAAGGCCTAGACAAGAGGAGGATTATGCCTCCTCTGATCAAGTGTCTATTTCCTCTGGCTCCTCTGAGGAACAGGATTTCTCCTTTCCCCCTTATGAAGATTCTGATGCTGAAGATTCCATTCCCTCAGCTTCTCCCCCTGAAGACTATTCCTTTGGGGCAACCTTACATACAATGAGGGAACATTTCCAATGGGAAGGTCAGGACTACTCCGACCCAAAGAAAAGGCTCCAAGAGTTTCTTTTATTCCCCCAGCACAGACCTCTTGCTATCCCCCTAGTTTTAGACTTTGTGGACTATGTTTATTTAGAATCTAGTCTAAATCCAGATTCTCTGCCTCCTGCTCCAGCCAAACCCGATAGATACTATAGAGTGCCTGACTCTCTCAAATTCCTTTTCAAAAGCCCTGTTGCTGATCCAGAGACAGTCTCCCAGGGTCCCAAAGGGGCTAAGGCTTCTATGACCAAAAATCCTGTACCCTCTGAAAGGGACTCCAGAGCACTAGGTAGGTGGGGGAAGAAGGTTTACACCTCAGCTACTCTGGCTATGAGAGCACTAAATTGTCAATTTCACATGCTTAAATACCAGCAATTCCTAATGTCTCAAATAAAACAAAAGATGAGCACGCACCCTCAACGGTCTGAATTCAAGGAAATGTAGGATCTGTTGCATGCAGCTGAACAGGTGGGCAAACATACTTTACAATGTGGATTTGATTCCTTGGAAGCTTCCTGTAGAGCAGCCGTTACTGGGTCTGTTATACGTAGGCATGCTTGGTTAAAGGAACAAACTCTGCCTGATCATGTTAAAGCAAAGTTACTAGATGCACCCTTACAGCAGGATGTCTTATTTGGGGTTAAAGCAGAAGAGGTTTTAAAGAAAATGGAGGTTAAGGCAAAATCTATGCAGACGATCAAAGATTTCTTACAGGTACAGCTCCCACGTTTCAGCAGAAATTGGCCCTTTCCAGCTTCTGACAGACTACAGAGGGGTAAATACAGGCGCCCAAGGGGCAGAGGACAAGCACAAATCCCTTACAAACCTCGCCAATGGGGCACTGCAACACAGAAGGCAGGAGAAGACAGGCCCCAAACTACTAGAAGGCAAACACAATGACTTAAACCTCAAACTGCCAAGCAAAACTCTCTTGGCATCTCCCTTGGGAGGAAAATCAGCACTTTTTGCAGACAACTGGTGCATCGTCACAAAGGACAAATGGGTCCTAGACATTATCTCACAAGGATACAGATTCCATTTCCACACCTTGCCAAGGATAAAAGGCATGCCAAACCTGCCACAAAATCAATGGGCAGAGGCACAAAAACAAATTACAGCTCTAATGGACTTGAGAGCCATTCAACTGGTACCTACACAGGAGCAAGGCTAAGGATTTTACTCGAGGCTCTTTTTAGTCCCCAGAAAGGACAATGCTTGGAGACCCATTCTGGACCTTTCAGTTCTAAACACCTTCTTGCACGTACCCAAATTCAAGATGCCAACACTACAGCAGCTTTTTCCCATGTTGGGCAAGAAAGCTTGGCTAGTAATGTTTGACCGCAAGGAGGCATACCTGCATGTCCCTATCAGACAAAATTGCAGAAGATACCTCCGCTTTATTTCAGGTTCAACCTATTACCAATTCTCTGCACTGCCCTTTGACTTATCTACTGTGCCCAGGGTCTTCACAAAATGCCTGGCACCAGTAATTGCATACTGCAGACAAAGAGGAATTCAAATATATTCATACCTGGACGACTGCCTCATCCAAGCAGAAAGCAAGGACACTCTCTCTTACATCCTCTGGCTTTTGTAAAACACCTAGGTTGCCTAGGGTACACAGTAAACGAAAAGAAATCAAAACTAGTGCCCTCACAATGTATGATATTCCTGGGTGCCAGCTTGAATACAACAGCTCAGATGGCTTACCTGACGCCAGACAAACGACTACAGCTAACTCGATACTTCATAACAATGGCAACAAAGACCCAACTCCCTGCAAGAAAAATTCTGCAGGCCTTGGGCTTCATGGCATCTTGCATATTACTAATACCATTTGCAAAACTGCATATGAAGAAATTACAATGGTACCTAAAATGCGTATGGAATCAACACAGCCACAGCTTGGAAACAATGATACCTCTCATTCCCTGCCTTCAACAGGAGTTTCTATGGTGGTCACAGGCATGTCGCCTCAACAAGGGTCAGCTTTTCACCTTGCCCCCAGCCAGGCAAACTATGACAACAGATGCATCGGACTATGCCTGGGGGGCACACATGGCAGGACGGTGCGTTCAAGGCATATGGACTGCATATCAAAGAAATATGCACATCAATCAAAAAGAAATGCTAGCTGTACAGAATGCCCTGACAGCCTTCAAGGACCTCTTACATCCAGGGCAGCTTATAATGAGGACAGACAACACCACAGTAATGTGGTACATTAACAAACAAGGGGGTACACACTCCTAGCCTCTATGTAGGCAAGCAATGACCTTGTGGAACACAGCACTGACTTGCCAAGTACAATTACAAGCTCAATTCCTGCTAGGAAAAAAGAACACATTGGCAGACGACCTAAGCAGAAACATCATGGATCCCCATGAATGGAAACTGGATCCACAAGTATTTGCAATGATGACTCAAAAATGGGGGCACCCAGACATAGACCCGTTTGCCAGCCCCCGAAACTATCAGCTAATAAAATTTTGCTCAAGGACATTTCACCATCGAGCTTGGAAAGTGGACGCGCACTCAGTTGGAAAATGCTGTCAGTTTATGCCTTCCCTCCATTGCCCCTTCTCACAAAGGTGCTGCCGAAAGTCAGGATGGAGAGGCCACGAATGATACTCATTGCCCCAGACTGGGCATTCCAGCACTGGTACCCACTATTAAGGAATATGGCCCAGGGCCCACCATGGATTTTACCACAAGTTTCTCATCTGCTCACACAGCAAGACAGTCAGATTCTACACAGCCAGCTCAAAACCTTAAATTTGGCTGCATGGCAAATCTCCTAAGCAACCAGCCAGCTCCTCTTTCACAAGCTGTTATGGATGTTATTCTGGAGGCCAGGAGGCCCAGCACCAGGAAAGCCTACTCGGACAAATGTAAAAGGTTTTGCGCCTGGAACCAAGCTAAAGGCCAAAATACCCTTCTGCCGGACATACCTCAGATTCTACAATATTTAACTGAGATGTTACACAAAGGACTTTCTTTTTCATCTATTAAAATCCACGCCTCAGCTATTTCAGCTCACTACTAAGGCAGTTTCTCAGAGGGGCCAAAAACATTAGGCCTCCCAGGAGAGCACCAACACCAACTTGGGACCTCAATTTTGTTCTAGAAAAACTTACGCTACCTCCTTTTGAGCCAGCTTTCTCAGCTAACTTTAAGTTTGTATCATGGAAGATTTCTCTGCTGCTAGCAATTACTTCAGCCAGAAGAGTCTCGGAGCTTCAGGCTGTTATGGCGGTAGAGCCTTTCCTCATTTTTCATCACGACAGAGTTTCTCTACGAACCAACCCCTCCTTTATGCCTAAGGTGGTATCCAGTGTGGCTCTAAATCAAACCATCCATTTACCCACCTTCTTTCCAAATCCGCAGAACAAAGGAGAAAGACTCCTGCATTTCTTGGACATTCACAGGCAGCTACATTACTACCTGGATAAAACTAAGGTTTTCAGAAAATCTGACCAGCTTTTTGTATCCTATGCTACAGCATCACAAGTAAAGGCCATCTCAAAACAGACCATTTCCAAATGGATAGGACATTGCATACGTTTTTGCTACACCCACCGTGGAAAACCAGTTCCTGCTAACATTAGGCCCCACTCCACCAGGGCGGCAGCTACATCTACAGCCTTCATCAGGGGGGTGCCTACCAAGGATATTCTGGAAGCTGCAACTTGGAGTTAAGTACACACCTTAATCAAACACGGTCACTTACCACTTTACTCTAAGACTAGAGCTGGCTTCGCCACTGCAGTTTTGTAGGGCCTTCTCGCCTCCTCTAACCTTGTTTAACTCCACCTCCCATCCTTCGCTTTGGGATTCTACCCAAGTGTGATGACTGCAGCAGGGTAACACTATGAACATAGTACAGTTTTGTACCTACCCTAAATGTAGATGTTCGAGTGTATACCCTGCTGCAGTCCAGGTTACCCTCCCTCCATTCCCTCTGAACTAGCTGAACTTATTTCTGCCACTCTATCCTGTGCTACATCTCTAGGGGTATTGTTTTATTTATTTGTTTGTTTGTGTATATATAGATATATATATATATATATATATATATATATATATATATATATATATATATATATATATATATATACCTATTGGGGGCACCTGACATCTGGGGCAAGAAAAACTGAAGAAAATGGCGTCTGATGCCTCTTGTATACCCCTGGCACACTGATGTCAGGGAAGAAGTGACAGCAAACGACGCCGGACCAAGACTTTGGAATTTGGGCCGACTGCGGGACCGCCTGACAGCAGGATAACCCAAGTGTGATGACTGCAGCAGGGTATACACTCGAACATCTACATTTATGGTAGGTACAAAACTGTACTTTCTCTACCTTAACCTTTGGATTGTCCACCGGACCAAGAATGTTGGCAAAGTGTCTAGCTCCATTTATAGATCATTGCAGGCTACAGTATATTCACATTTTTCCATATTTAAATTTGCTTATCTTTGCAAAGTCTTTGTCAGGAGTCTTTCTCTCTCTTGGATGAGATAGCTGGGATTCCAAGGGAACATTCAAAAGTCTTTCTTGACTTCCTCGCACAGAATTGTGTTCCTGGGATGCCATCTAGACACCTCAGTTTAGACCTTTTTTTTCCACAGAAAAAAAATGGATCCTTATTTAGATCTGTTTGTTTTCCAATCATTCTTTGGTCACTATGAATATTAAGGAATATCCTAGGATTGTGGGTCTTGTGGCACTGGTTCTCATGATACCCTTGGCCAGACTCCACATGACATAGATGCCGTAATATCTGAAATCTTTGGTTCCAACATAAACACCTTTTTATCTTTTCAGATCTTGGTGCTAGAGTTTGTTAGAAGAAAAAATTTTTAGTGCAGACCACAGATTCTTAAATCCAGGTTTCCCCTTATCCTCCCTACTCCAAAGCAGTCGTTCACTACAGACTCTGGACCTTGCCTGGGAAGCCGTTTTTGGAGGGATTAAAGTGCAGCAGTATGGGAGGCCAGAGTCAGATCTGAGCCCATATATATCTAGGAGATGCTTGCCCTGATAAAGGCACACAACTCTCTGAGCCATCTTTGGCCCCCTGGACTGCTTTGAGGTAATTTCAAACAATACCACAGTCTTATGGTACATCAGCAAGCAAGGGGAAATCAGGTCGTATCCCCTTTTGAAAACTAGCCATGTTAGCATGGGATATAGCTTCACAGCACAGTCTTAATGTACAGACATCCTACATTCTGTCAAAGCAAAATTGTGTGGCAGACAAGCTGAGCAGGACCAGGGCAAACCCTCACGAATGGGAAGTACATCAGGGTGTTTTCAGATTTGATCTATCTTTAGGGAGTTCAAGTAGGCCACTTTGTCTCCTCTCTGAACAATCAAATGACAAGGATCTTTTCCAGGACTCTGTGTAAGAAGGCCTGGTAGACAGAAGCCTTTTGTCTTCTTTGGACATGAATGCTCTGGTATGCTTTCCCGCTAATCCAGGGTACTGTAAAAATTCAGAAGGAATTCCTCCAAGATGATGTGGTGTGTTGATTCCCTACTTGCTTGGGCAATTATGGTTCTCTCTCTCTATTTTTTGGAAATGGCTAGAAACTGTTACCACAAGCTTCTCACAGACTAGATCTATTCACAAAACAGGGGTGTTTATCAATCATTTTCATTTGACTGCCTGGATGTTAAAGTCTTAATTCCTTTTAGGCACCTGTTTACTGAGGATGTGCACCAAGTAGTAGTGGAGGCAAGAAAGCCTGCTACTAGAAAAGGGACAACCTGTGTCAAACCAAATGGTTGTTTAAGGCTATTAAGTTATACTCGCCATAATCTGTTCCAGGGAGAGTCTGGGTTCCCTATCTAATCGGGCTTTGTCTTTATATATGGATTTTTAGTAAGGGTTGGATTCTAGAAATATTGTAGAAGCTGTTATTTTATCTTCCGTATAGGTTTAAAAAGCACTGTAAGCTTGATTCTTTCTCTGGGGTTAGATAAAACTTTGCTAGGGCCTTTCTCCAGGAATTTCTGGACTGTTCTATTTCATCTTCCAAATGTAGTTTGGCTATGGAACTCTACCTATATAGCTAAGGCTACTGCAGCAGTGATCAGTATGATGAATGTAGCAGTTTTTGCAAGTTAAACTTGCCATAAGAGTAGATGTTCAAATAATCACTGCTGCAGTAGCAGCTTTCCACCCCCCAGTTTTTTTTTATGCCAGTGTGTGGACATTTTGTTTGTTGTTCCTAGCATACTCCTTAGGATTATTCTTTGTCCAGTAGCAGGAAATCTCTGAAGAACATGGTGCTCAAACTTGTCCTTTGGTGAGCTCCACTTGAACTGTCTGGCAGTTTGGGTGCATGGATGGTGCCCTGAAGCTTTGGAAGCTGGCTTGGCTGTTACGGTGGATATAAAAAGTGTACCTACCCCTGTTAAATGCCAGGTTTCTGTAATATAAATGAGACTACAGTAAATCATTTCAAAACTTTTCCCACCTTTAATGTGACCTATAACTTGTACAGTTCAGTTGAAAAACAAATCTGTTAGAGGAAAAATATAAAATAAAAGTACAATAAGCTGGTCGCATAACTATGCGCACTCTTATGCGCACTCTTAAACTAATACTTTGAAGCACCTTTTAATTCAATTACAACATTGTGTTCTTGGGTACACACTTGCCTTCAATTAAAGTGACTCTAATTAACCCCAAATAAAGTTCAGCTGCCCTAGTAGAATTTTCTTGACATTACTTAGTTGCCTGCTACAGCAATAGCCATGGTTCGCAGAGAGCTTACAAAGCATCAAAGGGATCTCATTGTTGAAAGGTATCAGTCAGGAGAATGGTACAAAAAAAATTTCCACAGCATTGGATATACAATGGAACACAGTGAAGACAGTCCTCAAAAAGTGGAGGAAAACATATGACAGCAGTGATGTTGCAAAGAACTGGACGTCCCTTAAAAATTGATGAAAAGGCTAGACAAAAACTGATCAGGGAGGCTACCAAGAGACCTACAGCAACACTGAAGAAGCTGTAAGAATTTCTGGCAAGTGCTGGTTGTGTACTACATGTGACAACAGTCTCCCGTATTCTCCATGTCTGGACTATGGGGTAGGGTTGCAAGACGGAAGCCTTTTCTTACATTGAAAAGCATCCAGGCCTGGTTAAAATTTGCAAAACAATACATCGGGTCTCCCAAAAGCATGTGAGAAAATGTGTTATTGTCGGATGAGACCAAGGTTGAACCTTTTGGCCACAATTCCAAAAGGTACGTTTGGCGCAAAAACACTTCACATCACAAGAAGAATACCATCCCCATGATGAAGCATGGTGGCAGTATCATGCTTTGGGGTTGCTTTTCTTCATCTGGAACTGGGGCTTTAGTCAAGGTGGATGGAATTAACAGTTTCAAATACCAGTCACTTTTGGCCCAAAATCAGAATGCTGAAGATGAAGAGGAATTTCACCTTTCAACACGGTAATTACATCCGGCATACATCCAAATCAACAAAAGAATGGCTTCACCAGAAAAAAAAAGTTTTGGAATGGCCCAACCAGATCCCAGACCTAAATCCAATAGAAAATCTGTGTGGTGACCTGTACAGAGCTGTGCACAAGAGATGCCTGCGCAATCTGACAGATTTGGAGCGCTTTTGCAAGGAAGAGTGGGCAAATATTGCCAATTCAAGATGTGCCATGCTGTTAGACTACTACCCAAGAAGACTTTTTTGTGTTTTTCGGCTTATCCCGGTTAGGGCTCACCACAGCAGAACTCCGGTCCGCTAATATTTGGTAGTTGATTTTTACGTGCAGAGTTACTAGCCCTGACGCACAACCTTCAACGAAGGCACGCCCATTCACGCATGCCTCCACACAGAAGACGCTCTAGCTGAGAATTGAACGGGACAACGCTACCGCAGCACCACTACCGCGGTCACTACCCAAGAAGGCTGAATGCTGTAATTAAATCAGATGGTGCTTAAAAGTAAGCTGGTTAAATAAGTGTGCACACCCTTGGTGTACGTTTTTTATTTTTTCCTAACAGATTTGTTTCCCACATTAAAGGTGGGAAAAGTTATTGTGGTTTCATTTTATTTTATCACAAAAACCTGGAAACCTGGCATTTTTTATATCCACTGTACTTGGCATAATATAACACCTATAAGGCTATTGCAGCAGTGATCATTCAAATGTCTGCTGTTACAGTAAGATTATTACACATTTCTAACTTCAGAAGTAAGAAAGTCCAAGGTTGGAGGTTCTGTAGGCCAACTTGAACTGCTGTAGTATTATTTTAGTGGTTATTTGTGTGATTATAGAAAGAAAGGGGTTTCATTTGGTAAAATCCCTGCATACATTTGCTGAGTGATACAAACCGTATCTGAATAGGATGGATCAGTAATTGTAAATGGTGAGTCCTTTAATGAGGCTTTTTGCTACCAAGTGCCACCACAGCAAACTTTTTTAGTGTTCCACATTAATGCACAATGTCTTGGTGGTAAAGATTGTACTAGGGTGCCACAATCTTTTAGCCTTTTATTTTAAATATTAAACTTCTACAGTCAGTAGTTCTGAAGTCAGTGATTTCAGAAGGACAAACCTATCTAAGTTATGTCATGAGCTATTCATATTCACTCATCACCAAACCCATTATAACTGCCTTTTATACATAGGAGTTTTTTTCCACGTAGGGACAGCCAGGTAAAGGCGTTTGCCTATCCAATCCAAATATAATGGGAAATATATATACCCACTGATATTGCCAACATCCTGGCAGATAGATTCAGTGCAAACTTCAGCCCCTCTCACCCTCAAAAGGGCCCACAACGATGCCAGAAAAGTGTAGTGTCTCGGAAATTACAGATGCACAGGTGAAAACGGCCCTTTCAAAAGCCAAAAGCACAGCGTCATTGAGGCCAAATGGTGTCCCAGGCTGCGTCTTGCACGAACTACAGAACGAACTAACCCCCCCACCTAAACACACTGTTCAGCCTCAGCCTCTCCACAGGCTACGTGCCCATAGAATGGTGCACAGCAATGGTTATTCTGCTCCACAAAGGAGGGGCCACAACTGACCCTGGTAACTATCGCCCCATAAGCTTGACTAGCTTGGTCTGCAAGGCTATGGAGCACATCATCGTGGAACTCGTTAACAAAGACATTGGGAACCTTCAAACAATTGACCCGACCCAGTTCGGCTTTAAGGGCAGATCATGCCTACTAAACCTGGTTGACTTCTTCGAGATAGTCACCAAGGCCGTAGAGGAGGGGAAGGTAGTTCACACAGCCTACCTTGACCTCGCCAAAGCTTTTGACACCATTCCCCACTCTGAAATTATAGAAAAACTCACCAGCCTGAACATAAACCCCTATGTCACGAGATGGGTTGACACCTGGCTTAGACAGAACTCGCACGGTAAGAATAGCGGGCTCCAGGTCCGACTCTAAACCAGTCACAAGTGGTGTCCCACAAGGCTCGGACCTGGGACCCGTACTGTTAGGCATATACTTCTCAGAAGTACAGGCAAAAACAGGAGGACTATGGCTAACCAAGTTCGCTGATGACCGCAAACTGGGATCCATAATTGACTCTCCGGCTGACACAGACATTCTCCAAAAGGGCTTTAATGAGACGGACACCTGGTGTCAAAGTCATGGTCTCAAGCTAAATGCCAAAAAATGCATAGTCATCCCGTTTGGGAAAAACAAAACGCCCATGAATTACCACATAGGTGGCAGCCCCCTTAATACAGAAGAGGTAATAAGAGATTTGGGGACCCAGGTAGATAGTATTCTCTCCTTTGACAAACATATTACCAAAGTAGTTAGGAAATCCTTCTATGTAGCCCCTCTAATTACTGAAGTGTTCGCATCTAGAAATAAAGAGGTTATAGTGCCCCTCTACTAGTCACTCATCAGACCCATCATAGAGTACAATGCCCCGTTTGGGATGTACCTCACAAGACACTTCCAACAGCTGGAAAGACCACAAAAGTACTTCACCAAGAGGATTACTGGTCTCAAACATATGTCCTATGCAGCCCTACTGGAAAAACTCCAGCTGTACTCCTTGGCATATCGCTTACTCAAGACGTGATCTCTGCCAGACTTGCAAAGCCATGTCCAACACAGAATTGATAGACATGCTCCACCTAAAGAAATCCAAGTCACTGCGAGCCACTTGCTCTAGTGAGCTAAACCTTGCCACAACAATAAATAGAACATGCTGGAGGGATAGATTCCTGTCGCAGAGACTCCCTATGCTTTGGAACAAAATTCCTAACTACATTAGGCAGAGCCCCCTCACTAACACTCTTCAAGAGAAACCTTGACGAATGGATGGGTAACAGAAAATACACCCCTGGGATCACTTCATTGGCTCTTCTTGACAGTGCCCTAGTTAATTTAATCAATGGGGCGGTGAAAGCTATCACACTCTGGCTAGGCTTATTAATGCCCTCTGGCAGATAGATTTAGGTTCATAGGTAGGTACTAGGCTAAGAACAAACTACCACGGTGGTCCACCAGTTTAAATAAACTCTATAACGAGAGAAGAAAAAAAACTTCATGAAACCAGCTAAAATTCCCCATATGCATAAAGATGTCAACAAAGAACTAAAAGTTGCTATCCGAGATGGTAAGCAAAGTCATTAACTTAACTTAAATTAGATTCGTAAGCTGTAATTTAAATTAATGTAATAAAGGGACTTCTAAGAAATAAAACCCAGCAGTGTGCTGAACTTGGCCTAAATAGCACTCGCTGATATGTAGTAGACATAACTATGCTAACAGAGACAAACGTCTTTACTCCTGAAACAACTACCTCAAGTCCATGAACTCCTGAGTCTTTTACTCCTAATATCGTAAAGGAACATGTACAGAAGGCGCTTTTATAAAACCAAAACTTCTGTTACTGTGGGTTGTGACAATTTACTTGTGTGCCCAATAAGTAGTGACTAGACATGTTCTTGTGGAGGTTCTCCTTAAACTGTTTTAAACTATACTTTGCTATAGAATTTATTCTCGAAGTATGCAAGCTACTATTGTGCTGATCTTATTAAAACCAGTAGCTGTACCATGGAACTGGGAAACTATAGACCCATTTTCCAGACTTACCCAATTTGTAATGTCATGGAATTCAGCATATCTGCAACAGTTGCATTATTTCTTACAGTTGGGTTATTTTTGTCCAGTAACCTGGATGTTCATTTGGGGTGCCAGAAACTTCCATAGAGCCACATGTCTGACATATTACTGAAGTCCATGGGCACAAGGGTACCCAAATGGACATAGGTGCATAAATCCTCAGACTGACTTTTAGACTTGTGGCAGGATGGTCTCTCGCCCATCTGTTATATTTGTGGTTATTGGCAGCATTAGCGGTCACTGGTTCAGGTAAGTGCCCCAATTTCAATTATGTTTCATAGCTCAGAAAAATCATCTCCCTCGACACTCCAGTCCACCCACCCAGCATCTCTGACGGTGCATCTTGCAGGGAATCTTAGTCCACCAATCCCCTGCACTTCCAGGAAATATGTTCCCAAGTACCTCTTTCTTCCCTGTTGCACCTCCAACATTTGCTGTCTACCTGAAGAAAGATTCTCCCGAGTCTGTCTGGGGTATAAAAATATCTATGTAAACATTTCCAAGGAAAAATCCTAAATCTTATAGATTTTGTTGTATATTTGGGAGATCTCCATATATCTGCATCTAACTACCTATCCCTATAATTCTTTACTTATTCCTAAATTCCTTACTTATACCTAGCAATCTCTTGGCCTACTGCATCTACCTATCCCCAAAAAAAAAAAATTCTACATTAAATACTATTGCATTTATTACTTTTGATTAAAATATATTTGACCTGATTATAACCTGAAGTTGTATAATGTTACGCTGTAATCATCATGTAATCTGTGTGTGGAACTTAATCTTTGTATAATCTCTATGTGGAGCTTTTCTCCCCAGGACTCCATTGAAAACGGGTTCCTTGGGCCCAATGGACTATACTGGTTAAACAACTGAAAATAAATAAATAAATATATCCACCCATTGTTTCTTTGTGAATTGTTTATCAGATCTTTCTTCCCAATCCTTTCTGACCTCCGATTCTTGTAGTTATCATACAATATTTTTATATTTTCTTCTAATTATTCATCTTGTAATGGCAGCTTCTGTTCCAGATTTTACTAAAAACTCTGCCAGTGTTGTTCTTTCATTTAGAACCCCTTATTTTTTTCTTTGCCTATACTCTGCCTTCCCCATCAAGTATGATATCGATCTCTAACCTGCAGTCCAAATAAATTCTTGGCCTCTACTCCTCTAGTTATTTGTTCTTGGTGCCTTGGTTACTTTTACAGTTTTTTTTCTCAGATTTCAGCGTCCTATTGTCTGAACCCTAGTTGCAGTCATCCCTATCGGCAGAATCTCCTTTCCCTTGTTGGCTTAGTTCTTAGAATACTTTCTTCTATTTTATTGATATAATAGTCTGTGTGATTGTTATTTTCCTTAAAGGCCTGCAGCCAAAATCCCAGTCTTTCCTCGTCTCTTGAACTTCCTCTATGTTTCACCATCATCCATTTTCACTTTGAATTATAGTTTTCTGCTTATGTTATGTTTAGGCACCTTTAACTGTGTAACTTTGACATACTCCTTTAAATTGGATAATCCCAATCTGCCCTGTTCTTCTGGAAGAATCCGCTTATCCCACTTGACTCTTGCCATCCTCCTCTCTCAGATAAAGTCCTTCAGCTCTTTATTAATTGCTATCCACAACTTCTCTGCTGGTTCCACAACTTCTTCTCTGGTTGAGAAAAATGTGCCTGACCTGTGTATGACTAAAGGCACTAAAAGCATTTTTGACTGCTTGCATCTTACTACCTATATCCATATAACAAAGTTTCCGTTTTCTCCATTTTTGTATTATCTCCAGTTTAGTCTCTTCCCACATATCCTTAGCTGACACACCAGAACATTTTTTAATCCATACTCCTAAATACTTGATTTTATCATGTCCCCATAAATGTGGATACTGCTGAACCAATTCATGTGGGGTATGTAATTTACTGCTATTGCTTTTGTTTTGGCTTCATTCATTTCGTATCCCAAAAAAATCTGAAACTGTCTCCGAATGTTCCACAACACTGTAATGTCTCTCTCTGGTTTTGTCAGGTATAAAATATCATCTGGAAATAGAGCCAGCTTTTCTTGACTACCATACAAGTTATATCCTTGAATTTCTGAGTCCCTTAATTTCTTTGCCAGTTGTTCTGAATGTAAATCAAGTAACAAAGGGGAAAGAGGACACCCTTGACTTTTTTTTCCTCTGGTGAAGCGGAAGTTAACAGAGAGGACCCCGCCCCCTTTAATTTTCGTTTCTGATCCCTCTTAATCAACCTTATCTTTTTCAGGAAATGCAAATGCTTCCATTGTTCTGCTCATAAAGTCCCAGCTTACTCTGTCAAATGCTTTTCTGCTTATTATAGACTCCCCACCAACAGTGGTATTTTCTTACATTCTCCTTCCCTCTGGATCATCCATGTTCTGTTAATGTTGTCAAATGTTTGCCTCCCCTTCACAAAAACATTGATCCATATCTATCGATTTTGGCATTACTTTTGTCATTCTTTTAGCCATTATAGACACTCGCACTTAATTTTGGTGTAGTATTGAAATGGGCCTGTATGAACCTGGATCTGATGCAACTTTACTCTCTTTAGATATTACAGCTACCACTGCTTTCTTCCAGAATGTTGGTGGTACTTCTCTTAAAATACTGCTAAAACCTTCCAGATCTTTGTTTTTTTCCCCTCCTAGCTTCCGAACTTCCACAGGAATGCCATCTGTTCCTGGGGACTTTCCTGTAGATTGGTTACACATTACAATTTTTATCTCTTATCCTAACCGTTAGTAGTTGAGCCTCCTCAACCTCTAACCTTGACATATTTAATTTTCCATAAACCTTTCCATTTGTATCTTTTTCTTGATTTCCAGATTTCTCTGCTTTATACAGACTTGAATGGAATTTCTGAAATATTTCTAATAGCTCTACAAGATATGTTGTACCTTCCTTGCTATAAGTTCCCTAAGCTTGACGACGGCCCTTTCTGTTGCCAGAGTCTGTGTTTTAAATGTTTTTGTGCTTTATTTATATTTTCAGAAAAAGTTGCTTACTGCCATTCCTTCTAAACTCCTGCATATTATCGAGGTAATCCTTTATTTTCTGCTTAACATTCTGAAGTAGATACTACTCTTGCTGTGAGATTCCCCTATGCTGTATTACTTTAACACTTCAGTCCCTTTAAATAATTCTTGTTACTTAATCATAACCCCCTTTATTTTATTCCCACCATATTTTTAAACTGTCTTAATTTTGTCCAACTCCCTAGCTATATTTTCAGAAGTAATTTCTATCCTCTCAAATAGCTCCTGAATAATCTTTACTACCCATTCCTTAAATTCCTCCCTTTTCAGCATATAGGTGGGAAAGCGCTAGTGTCTCATTTTTATTTTAGTTATTGGCATGTGATCTTACATAGTTATTGGATGAACCAGTATACCAATCTGCTTCCCAAGTAAGGATTTGAATAGCTGACACTCGTAGAACAGAAAAAAACCTCCTTTATTGAATGTTTAGCACTTTCATCTAAAAACACTTAGACTTCCTCAAAACAAAGTCTAAACGTACTCACAAGGTTAATATATACTGCATCATCAGTCAAATGGATTAATCAATTAGTGTATAATTAAAGTGCCAGTGCGCCAAATTTAAAAAAAAAACATAAAATTCATTTAAAATACAAAAAGATAATATGATCAATTACCTTGAAATCAAATGACATAGTACAAAAATGTCTCACTTAGTGATACATCTGTTCAGTGAATCTTATAAACTTATAATACACAAAGATTATAACAGAGCTTGTATATTACAATACACTCCATGGACCACAAATGTCAAAAACATCATTTCTGATAATTGGAATATATTAAAAATGAATGGTAGAATTATTGACATAGTAGGGGAAGCCCCCAGGTTTGTATCTAGGAATGGGTGCAATATGAAAGTTGAATTGGAAAGGAAATTATTTACTAGGAACAAGGAAATGGTCTTGAAATGCAGATTCGTTTTTACAGAAAACAGCATCATATTGGGAAACGCAGCTGGTACTAAGATCTTGTTTAGGAAGGGGAACTGTAGGACTTCCCATCTAGTATGTCTGGCCCAATGTTCAAAATGTTCTAGCTACTACATAGGGAAAACTGACAGGTCTCTTAGGCAAAGAATTTATGATCACTGTTATTGTATAAAGAAAAAAGACACCAGAAATGCCCTATGGAGACACTTGGCTGAGAGTGAAGGGTGCAATACGTTTCTTTTTGCCATATTAGATATTGTCATAGCGAACCCTAGGGGTGGGAACATTAGCAAAAACTGGGTGAACTCGAAACAAGATGGCAAATTAAATTAAATGCTTCCAACCAGCCTGGTCTGAATGACCACATATCAATTAAGCCCATTTTGGTTAATTTGGTGTAATAGAATGGTTGGTTATGACGTTTATAATATTCACTGAACAGATGTATCACTGTAAGTGAGACATTTTTGTACTATGTCATTTGATTTCAAGGTAATTGATCATATTATCTTTTTGTATTTTAAATGAATTTTGTTTTTTTTTGTTTTTTTTTTTTATTTGGCACACTGGCACTTTAATTATATACTAATTGATTAATTAATCCATTTGACTGATGATGCAGTATATATTAACCTTGTGAGTATGTTTAGACTTTGTTCTGAGGAAGTCTAAGTGTTTTTAGATGAAATCGCTAAACATTCAATAAAGGAGGTTTTTTACTGTTCTACGAGTGTCAGCTATTCGAATCCTTACTTGGGAAGCAGATTGGTATACTGGTTCATTGTGTTGACTGTTTCCAGCTCTTTTTAGTTTCATAGTTATTGGATGCATAGTAAGATGGGCGATTAAATGTTTACATTTCACAGGAACACAAATTCTAACATAGCCCAGTTTTTGTATCTTGGGGGGAAAAAATGCTAATTCACACTGAATTCCTGTTACTGAATTCACATCTTCCAAGCAAAATATTTTCATAAATTTCTTCAAAAATCTACCCTCTTTTGTGTCTACCTTCCCTTCTCAGACCCCCAGATACATCTTTACTGCTGCAAATCAAATTCCAGTCCCCACGTACAAGTAATATTCTTTGCTGAAAACTGATTTTTCCCAGAATTTTCTTAAGCTCAATTAAAGCAGTTTTAGGTAGAATATAAATATGTGCCAGTAGCTCCTTAGCGCTACAGATCTGCAATTATTTTTTTATCCTCTCACTGTTTGGAGCTCCTTTTTGCAGTTAATATAAGTACTCCTCTTTTCCTTTGTCCTGGGTATTCCACTGAATAACCATCCTGAAAACTTTCTTTATCAAGTTCACATGTTCAGCTCTTTCCAAGTGTATCTCCTGTAACATAGCTGTTTGCACTCTGTATTTTCTTAAGAGTTCACTGTTTTTTCTTTCTTTGTATTTATCTGTGAGACCATTGACATTTAAAGACATTACATCATTGTATTTTATTTTCTTAAACTTTTTTGTTAAATGTATAGTTCCAGTTTGTGTTGCATGCATACACTATTTGGCAGGTTGATCTTCTTTTATAAAAGTTGTTTCTTGTCATATTCATTTGAGCCCGTCACATTTTACAGAACTTGGTTATATTGAAAGACCTCAAAAAAACCTCTTAAAATCTATAAATTTAATACTGACTCTCACACAATTATGTACATCCTCAAATACTGAAGTTTTACCCTCCTAATAGGAACAAGTGTCCCAAACTGATGGCCACATTCACAGACTTCAGTTAACCTAAAAGAAAGATTATCCATGCTAACATGCATGGTGCAGCCTGTGCTTCTACTCAGTGCTAACTGATTTTGTCCTATCGTTATAACTCTTCCAGCTGGGAAAAGCCCTGAATGCTTTTAGAGAACATTATCTCCTACCCAGTCCCCCCCCCCCCCCCGAGCCAGTCACGCTCCACCAGACTGTGACCATTTTCTGTTTATCAGGTAGTGTCTTGGAGACATGAGAACCAGATGGTCAATTTCTCATCATATTGTCTTCATGGAGACATGAGAATCAGATGGTCTGTCGTTATCAGATTTGTTTCCATGGAGATATGAGGGCCAGATACAGAATTGCTGCTAAGCATGCATTAATTTGCTAGAGAAAAGGCCTGATAACATAATATTAAATGTTCTTTTTCATTTACTTGCTTTTTCTTAAAATTTGTTACTAAATTAATCCAAGGTCCTTAATCCAGTCACTCTCCCCATGTAAGAATGAGAAAAGCACATTATTATTTTTTATCATGCTCTTTTTAACCAGGCTTTTTTTACGTTCCACTGCCTACATTTCTTAAAATTGAAGAAGGGAGAAAGCAAGGAGAGGAAAAAAAAAAGAACGTTACTTTTTAGCATGCAAAGAAAAACGTACACTACAAAATAGTACTGTTAAGAAAAAAAGTTTTCTTTACTCACGGTAACTTTCTCCCTTCTTCCCCTCCCCAAAGTATTTTTTCCAAACAGTAATGACATGAATTAGGACATATGCTGTAGAATCCCCCCAGAAGTCAAAAAAATTCTGAAAGTCCAATATTTCCAGATTTTCTTGGTCTGTCATATTTCACAAATATAATTATTGCATTGTAATCTCCCATTAAGTCACTGGTTTCATCACTGTTGATCTCTATCTCACAAATCATGTCTCTGCTTCATTTTTAACGTACTCTCAATTCTTCTTGTGAGCTCTCTTGCTCCCTTCCTTCTGTCCCACATTTTCCGTTGAAACAGTGGAAAGGTTTCTCAGGTACAGTCTCTCTGGTCTTTATTACCAGAAGAACAAGAAGCAGAATCTCCTCCTATTTTACAACTTACAAAGGTTGGTCCAACAAAAAGCATTTCCTCCTTAGCATGTACTTCATCACAAAAAAAAAAAAAAAAAAAAAAAGACAGTCTCTTTAGGGAAGAATACCTTGAAGACAGCTGGGTACAGCAGTTTGAATCTCACACCTGTGTCTCGATATTCCCTGAATAGTGGAAAGAATTTGCTTCTCTTCTGCCCGGTGTACAATGAGTAATCATTCTCCACAAACACTCTGCCGTCTCCCTCTTTTTAGTATTTTGTCCTTTTGCCCCAGCTTTGTCAGAATCAGCTGCTGCTGGTAGGATTGCATCTTTATTAAATGTCTAGGTTGTTTTCTCATGACCAGGTTTGGAGCATACACACTATGTGCTCTTTCATCTAACAATGTCTGCTGTGGAATACTGGTCCAGTTGCTTATTTATACTTAAAGTTAATGCAGTCTGTTCCTTCCAGCTTCTCTGGTATAGCTGAAACATCTGAAGTTTTCCCTCTGTGCTCTCTCTATTGTATATTGAATCATCGCTTCCTGAGCAGTTGTAGTATTCAACCAGCCTTTTCTTCATTTCAGTCACTGATTTTTGCTGCTTTATCACCTGATCTGAATATCTGTTTAAAGGTTCTTCCATTTTTTCCAGCCTTTTGTTGTTTGGCTTGATACATTCTGCCAGTCTTTGGTTTATTTTAGTGCGGTTGTCTTGCATCTTCCTTTAGGTTATTAAAAGTCGTGTCTGAAGGTTGCATTGCTTTTTCCTGAACAGCTGCAGAACTTTCCCCAGTTAGTCTTCCTTACTTTTTTTCTTCTTCAAGATTTGCATTTCTTTTTTCCTGGCATCCAGGCAGTAGACTCACTCACCACTAGCCTGTTACTCAACTTTACGCATAAACACAAACGTCTACTGGCCTTCTGTTAAGTTTTTCACATTGGAATGTGCAGCCATCTTGGAAGTCGGCAGACAACTCTGCATTAATATGTACTTCCTCAGCAATGAATAAGCTCCAAGACATTGTCCAAAAATCTTTCTTCTCTATAGAAACCTGTCTCAAAAAGTGACACCTCCTACTTATTCCCAAGAAAACTAAGTTATGCTTTTTACCTCGAAAAGGTTACCAAAGTCGGAACTTATTTTTACCTTAAACTTGGCAAATAATAATGTCATTGAAACTGTAACTCTCAGTAAGCTTCTAGGTGCTATAATAGATGACAGTCTCAAATATGACCAGCATATACTGCACACTATTAAATCTACTCACCAGAAACCAGCCTCCTTTTGTAGGATCAGTGGATTGCTTACAGAAATTGCAAGAAAACCTATAGCTGCCACCACCTTATTGGCAACTCTCTCGTACACTACTCCTATCCTAAGAAGCTTAAACGAAAGAATATTGCTTCCTACTGTAGTAAGAGCTACTTAGAGTAAGGCTGACTGCCTGCCGCAACCCCCCCCCCCCAACCTCCCTCCCTTCCTCTGTCAGTCTGCCTCTCTCACTGTCTCCCTCCATGGTCCCTCTTCAGACAAGTGGGATGTTATGTGATCCTATCTCGCCTACATTCTGACTGATGGGCTCCGAACCCATCAGTAAATAATCACTGATGGGTTCGGAGCCGATCCCTCGGCTCCGACTCGGCACGCTTATGCCAAAGAGCGAAGTCTCTTATTGGCTGAGCTTACTATATCCCAGGATGCACCACTACCAGTCCCCCAGATCTCGTTTGCTGCTAACAAGTGAAGACGTGGTCTCGAGCTGGCTGAGCTAAGTAGTTATTATTTTCACTAACTTCCTGTCAGGAATTTAATACTTCAACTAAAAGCTGTTTTAACAGCTATCTTGTGTTTTGAGTGCGTTTGGAGAAATTTACTTGGTAAATTCTTGTGTTGTGAGTGTTGTTTGACTAGAAGTACCTCTTGTGTGGAAAGGCCTTTCCCGGTCTTTTTGGTTGTTAGGTGACTTCTGTTCTATTTAGGGATCTCGGATCCTTTATACTGGTGATAGTTTCTCTTTCTTTAAAAAGAAGGACAAAGCAGAGAAAATTTCTTTTTCTGTCATAATTACAGTGTTTGTACTGTGTTTGGCTAGTTCACTGAATAATTTACCGGAATGTCTCAGGTTCCTAGGCCTTCAGGCTTTAAAAAGTGCACCAAGTGCAACTTTAAAATGTCTATAACAGATGACCACTCTCTCTGTGTTTATTGTTTGGGTGCAAAACATTTGCAGGAGTCCTGCAGCGTGTGTCAGGCTTTTTCCTCGAGGGTCCTCCAAGAGAGGAAAAATAAGCTTATATTAAAAGGCCTTATAAAACCCTCCTTTGAAGAAGCTTTAGCATCCTCTCCTTCTCCTGCTAAAAGAAAGGCGGCTCCGACCAGTCCGTCGGATCCGACCGCCAAAAGACATAGGCAGGTTTCTCCTTCGCTCCAAGGACTTGGGCCGAGGCGAGGTCTGCCTCGATGCCACCAGTCTCGACTCCTCTGGCTTCGGAGCCGATGGCTGGGGCATCGAGGCGGGTCACCTTCGGCTCCACTGGTCTCGGAGGCGATGAAGGTTGTCCGCCAGACACTTCCTCCTCGGCGCCTAAGTCCTCCTCGGCACCGATGGAAACTAGTTTGGGTATTCCTTCGCGCCGATAGTCATCGAGTCGCCGAGCCGGTCCCCTAGCCCCTTGGGGCCATTGGAGAGGCCATCTCGAACCCGTTCAGTATCCTCTAGGTCATCGAGGATGTCAGATTCGGACATAGACAGGGTGCTCCAAAGACTGTTCCAGTCCCCAGTCTTTCAAAATTTGTTTCGGCTCCGACCCAGTTGGCTTGAGCCGACAGCCCATGCCCATGTCATTGCCATTCCTCCTCCGACCGCTTGCTCCGTCGGAGCAGGTGCTGTTGGAGCCGGTGGAGGTCTTAGGGTCGGCTCCGACCCTTACTCCAACCCGGCCTTCGGGTCCGAGTTTGGCACACGGACTTCTTCGGCTGGACCCGGGGTGACGTTTGGGACCTATGCTGTCGGTTCCAGCCTCCCTCTCGGTGCTTGCTGCGGGACTTCCGTCTGCTATCATGGCTCGGGACCGGACACTCCCAGGATTCTGGGGTCCGGCTTTCAGAGCTATGAGGAGTGCCTTGGCCCAGTCTTCTTGACCATCTCTCCGGCTTTACCGGCACCTTCCCTGGGCGTGGAGACTGGGTCTTTGGCAGTTCCCTGTCCTTAGGCAGCGGAGCCCTGGGCCTGAGGTTACCCCACTGGGGTTCCCCTCCTCCTGAGGGTTCTTGAGTTGTCTTCAGAGGAGCCCCAAGGAAGAGATCGTGCAAGAGGAAGCACGTGGACTCCCCGAGTCTATTACATCGGACACTGATCTTGATGATGCGGAGGGGTCCCGAAGTCGCCTCTCGGATGATGTCTCATTTGCAGACATTTTAGAGATCCTCAAACAATGAGGCGGCTGGATATCCAAACCCCTCTGCTGATGAGTCAGTGCTTCTCAAGGCCTTTGGGGCTCAGCCCTCCGCCTCCTGGGTGTCTCCGCCCTTGACGAGCTCCTGGATTTGGTTTGTCGGGCGTGGGAACATCCAGATACCGTGGAACCAGTGCCTTCTCGTCCTAACAAATTTTTGTCTGCCCCACCCGAGAAGGAGTTCCTGACTAAAGGCGTGGCTGTAGATGCCATGGTGGTGGCATCTGCTACACAACAGGGCGTGGCAGAGGCTTCGACGTTCGGTCATCCTCCTAATGAGGGGTCTAGGAGCATGGACCGTGCAGGAAGCGCACCCTGACTTCAGCGGCCCTTACTTTAAGGTCCCTGAATTATTTGGCACATTTTACCAGGCTACAGAGGGATCTGGTCAAGGAGCTGTCAGATTCCCTCTCGGGTAACCTACCTGAGCAGCTAGCCCAGTCGGTTAGCTCTCAGTTGGCTATCCTTACTTCAATTTCTAACTCGTCCATGAGGCTCATTTCATATGCGGCCGAAGGCGGTAGAGCGCAGGCACAGGCGTGGCTCACGGCGACAAGCCTGGCTCCGTTTGTGTCATTTTGCGGAGGCCTTCAAGTCTTCCTTCACCGGCGCTTCCTTTGATGGGTCCTCTTTGTTTGGTCCTAAGGTTAAAGACACTCTTAACCGCTGTGAGCAAGAGGGAAAAACTTTATCTGCCGTAGGTGCACGTTATTCCACTCCCTTTCGGCCTTATCCCAAGGCTAAAGGAGGAGGGAAGATGTGGTTCCGCAAATCACGTAAGTTTTTTCCTCAACAGCAGGAAGATTCCCTTCCAGAGGCAGAGGGCGGGAAATTTTTCTGGGAGACGCCGTCCCAGAGGCGGCAGAGGGCCCCGCAATTCTGGAGACCACGAGTCCTTTCGTGGCTCTTCAGCCTCCCACACTTCATGAGGGATTGCCCGGCTGTGCTGCTCGGAGCCAGTCGGGTGCCGTTGCCAAGCACCTAAAAGCCTGGGAGTCTATCACTCAGGACAGATGGGTGCTTCGGATTATTGCCGGAGGTTACACCATTCCCTTCACACTCACCCCCACCGTCCAAAAATCCCGGACCCACCACCCAGTCAAAGGGAAATTGCAGCCGCAGAAGCGTTAAAGCTGCTAGAAAAGGAGTCATCCAACCGGTCCCCACAGACCAGATCGGATCCGAAATTACTCAAGGTTCTTTTAGTGCCAAAAGACAGGGGACCTGAGACCAATATTGGATCTCAGCAGACTAAACCAATCCGTCACGAAATACAAATTCCGAATGGTCACGTTACAATCCATTCTCCCATTGTTGGAGAAGGATGTTTGGATGTGCTCCATAGATCTCAAGGACGCCTATTATCACATACCGATACATCGGGCGTCCAGGAAGTATCTGCGCTTCAGCCTGGGAGACAGTCATTTCCAATTTTGTGCACTGCCCTTTGGCCTCACCACAGCCCCCAGGGTGTTCACCAAGTGTTTGGCAGTAGTAATTGCTCACCTGAGGAGTCTTGGATTCCAAGTGTTTCCCTATCTGGACGACTGGCTCCTGACTGCCACCACCAGTCATCTACTAATGGACAACCTCAAAGCCACCATTTCCCTGGGTGCTACCCTGGGAATTACATTCAATTGGTCAAAGTCTGTCTTGCTGCCCTCTCAGCGCATAAGGTTCATAGGAGCAGAGATAGACTCAAAATTGATGCGCGTTTTTCTTCCTACCGAAAGGATTCAAACTTTACAAGGTCAAGTTCAAGCCCTGCTTTCAAGATCCAAAGCCCCAGCCAGGATGGTCCTGCAACTTTTAGGTTCGATGTCTGCCACGGTTCTAGTTCCTCTGGCAAGATTGCACATGAGGATTCTTCAGTGGCTATTATCGACTCAATGGTCCTTTCAGAATCTTCCCCTCAATCACCCCATTATGATTACAGAAGCGTGCAAGCGGGACCTTCGCTGGTGGCTTCAGCCGTCCAATCTGAATCAGGGAAGACCTTTTGTTATCCCCCCTCCGGTGGCCACCCTGACGACGGATGCCTCCCAGACAGGGTGGGGGGGGCATTGTCTGGGCAGGTTAGTTCAGGGTTCCTGGCTTCCAGACGAAACCTTTCTCCACATCAATGTATTGGAGATGAGGGCTGTACTTCTGTCCCTACAGGCCCTCCACAAGTTTCTCCCTCAAGGCATTATCGCTATCCACACAGACAACATGTCGGTGGTCTGGTATCTAAACAAACAAGGAGGGACCAGATCTTACCCCCTTTGCAGAGAGGCCATGAGGGTGTGGGAATGGTCTGTAGCTACCAACCGTTTCTTGGTAGCGACCCACATTCCAGGAAATCAATATATTGGCAGACAGATTAAGCAGGACAATTCTCTCTCCTCACCAGTGGTCCCTAACAAACAGTAGCAGCTCAGGTTTTCAGAAGATGGGGATGCCAGGCTGCGACCTGTTTGCAACACCACAAAACACAAAGTGCAAAAGGTTCTTCTCCTTGACTCCACATCAGGGGGAAGCAGCTATGGATGCTCTAGCACAACCTTGGCCAACAGGGCTACTTTATGCCTTTCCTCCGGTTCCACTTCTCCCCAAAGTCATTCAGAAAGCTTCTCAGTTGGGGTCCACAATGATACTAATTGCTCCGCACTGGCCTCGTCAGGTATGGTTTCCCTACCTGAAGAAACATGCGTGGGCGATCCTTGGGTTTTAGATCTAACTCCGGATCTGCTAATTCATCAGTCGGGACGACAACACCAGTCCCTTCGCACTTTGAAGTTGACAGCTTGGCTCCTCCACTTCCGACTTTAGTCAGAAATCACACCTTACACCCGGAAGTTATTCACATTTTATCTTGCCCACAAACCCACCACTAAGAAATTGTACCTCAGTAAGTGGAAGAGGTTTGCTATCTGGGCTCAACTCAGGGCTTAGACCCTATCACTGCCCGATCCCAGAGGTTTTGAAATTTTAACATCCTTGTTTAATCAAGGATCTTCAGTCTCTACTATTAAAGTCCAACTGGCAGCTATCTCTAAATTTCACGAATCCATGGATCCACCGTTGATGAGCAGCAGATTATGCAAAACTTTCATTAAAGGTGCGGGCTGTTAAGACCCCAGTTTTTCATCCTGCGCCTCCGTGGGATCTTGATTTGGTGCTTCGTGCATTAACATCTTCCCCTTTCGAACCGGCTGCTACATGTGAGTTAAAATATCTGTCTTGGAAAACTGCCTTCTTAGTTGCAATTACCTCTGCAAGAAGAGTTTCAGAGCTTCAAGCCCTATCTATCAAACCACCGTACTTGATTTTTCACAAGGATAGAGTATCACTTAGGCCTAACCCATCTTTTGTCCCAAAGGTTTGTTCTAATCTCTGTCTCCAACAATCTCTAGAGCTACCAGATGTTCTTCGTTCCCCATTGCTGCAGTCCTTACTATTGGGTATAGTCCGCATCCAGTCGGCCCGAATACCAGAGTATAAGGCTGACGTCGGTCAGGGCGCATTAGACTGACGTCAGTACGTCAGGGTACTAATGCGCATGACCTACGTCATATCCTCAGTCTTTTGCCGCATGGTCCGATGCAGAAGCAGTTTTGGCGAGTGCAGGTTGGCGTTCTGGAAATATTTCAAACCGAGTTTCAGACCAAACAGAGTTGGCTAAGTACTCGCTGGGGAACATTTTGTTTTTCTTGCCTCAGTATTTAACCGGATGTCAGAAAAGTGAATAACTGTATTTCTGTGGGAAACAGATACCTCATAGGGATTACTATACCTTGTGTATACCTTGTTTAGGGCCTGAGCACGGCGTTGTTCCTTGTCGCTCTAGTGCTAGGTTTAACCCACGCACTATTAAGAGGAGCTTAGACTGTGCCAGCTTAGTGTTTGGGAAGCGCAGGAATTATAAAATGCCGCCGGATGCCCGGGACGCCCGCTTCGCCCAAGAAGCGCAAGGACAAAACAGCAAGCCTAGGGTTGATGAACCGCAGTCCCGACGCCGGTTCTTTAGAAGGGTCACTCGAGCCAGAGGTTTTGCCAGGAGTTTCCATGGAGTTTCAGGCAGAAACTTTACTGTTACAGGATGTGCCTTCTCAGGAGGTAGGCCAGGCTGAGGGGGCTTCTCAGGTAACTGTTCTTCCCTCTCTTCCCAAGGTAGTTAGAGCCTCCTTCTGTTGCCAAAACTTCTTTGAGAGGTAGGCCTAGTTCAGCTTCAGTGGGGCTTCTCCTAGCATTTCGGTTCTGTACCTAAGAAACATATGCTTAAAATGGCAGAAGATTTGATTACTATGATTAGAGGTTCTATGCCCCGCCTGATAAGAGGCCTAGGGTGGAACCGGAGTTTGATAGTTTTGAACAGTGTTCAGAGGCTTCAGAGTCTTCTGGAAGACTTGCAGGAGTATCCTACTTATTCTGATTCTGATGTGGATGATTCCACCCTACTGCTTCTCCTCCTGAGGATTTCTCATTTTCAGAGACTCTGCATTCCATGAGGGAGCACTTTTAAATGGGAAGGCCAGGATTACTCTGATTCCAGGAAAAGGCTTAGGAATTCTTGTTTTTACCCCAGCATAGGCCCTTAGCTATTCCTCCTGTGTTGAATGTGGTGGAAGATGTTTTTGCAGAGGCTTCCTGAACCCTGACTCTTTGCCTCCTGCTCTGTTAAGCCTGATAGGTATTATAGGGTGCCCAAAGCTCATAAGTATTTGTTTAAGAGTCCTAGGGAAGCGGACCCAAAACCCAGGGAAAAACCTTTTAAAATTTTCCCTTCCAAAAAAAGGGCCCTTTTTTTTAAAGGTTTTTTTAGAAGGACAAAGCAGAGAAAATTTCTTTTTCTGTCATAATTACAGTGTTTGTACTGTGTTTGGCTAGTTCACTGAATAATTTATCGAATGTCTCAGGTTCCTAGGCCTTCAGGCTTTAAAAAGTGCACCAAGTGCAACTTTAAAATGTCTATAACAGATGACCACTCTCTGTGTTTTATTGTTTGGGTGCAAAACATTTGCAGGAGTCCTGCAGCGTGTGTCAGGCTTTTTCTCGAGGGTCCTCCAAGAGGAAAAATAAGCTTATATTAAAAGGCCTTATAAACCCTCCTTTGAAGAAGCTTTAGCATCCTCTCCTTCTCCTGCTAAAGAAGGGCCGGCTCACCAGTCCGTCGGATCCGACCGCCAAAAGACATAGGCAGGTTTCTCCTTCGCTCCAAGGACTTGGAGCCGAGGGCGAATCTGCCTCGATGCCACCAGTCTCGACTCCTCTGGCTTCGAGCCGATGGCTGGGGCATCGAGAGGCGGGTCACCTTCGCCGCTCCACTGGTCTCGGAGGCGATGAAGGTTGTCCGCCAGACACTTCCTCCTCGGCGCCTAAGTCCTCCTCGGCACCGATGGAAACTAGTTTGGGTATTCCTTCGCGCCCGATAGTCATCGAAGTCGCTCGAGCCGGTCCCCTAGCCCCTTGGGGCCATTGGAGAGGCCATCTCGAACCCGCTCAGTATCCTCTAGGTCATCGAGGATGTCAGATTCGGACATAGACAGGGTGCTCCAAAGACTGTTCCAGTCCCCAGTCTTTCAAAATTTGTTTCGCCCGACCCAGTTGGCTTCGGAGCCGACAGCCCATGCCCATGTCATTGCCATTCCTCCTCCGACCGCCTGCTCCGCCGGAGCAGGTGCTGTTGGAGCGGTGGAGGTCTTAGGTCGGCTCCGACCCTTACTCCAACCCGCCTTCGGGTCCGAGCTTGGCACACGGACTTCTTCGCTGGACCCGGGGTGACGCTTGGGACCTATGCTGTCGGTTCCGAGCCTCCTCTCGGTGCTTCGGCTGGGACTTCTGCTATCATGGCTCCGGGACCGGACACTCCCAGGATTCTGGGGTCCGGCTTTCAGAGCTATGAGGAGTGCCTTGGCCCAGTCTTTCGCCATCTCTCCGGCTTTACCGCACCTTCCTGGGCGTGGAGACTGGGTCTTTGGCAGTTCCCTGTCCAGGGCAGCGGAGCCCCTGGGCCTGAGGTTATACCCCACTGGGGGTTCCTCCTCCTGAGGGTTCTTCGAGTTGTCTTCAGAGGAGCCCCAAGGAAGAGATGGGTGCAAGAGGAAGCACGTGGACTCCCCGAGTCTATTACATCGACACTGATCTTGATGATGCGGAGGGTCCCCGGGTCGCCTTCGGATGATGTCTCATTTGCAGACATTTTAGAGATCCTCAAACAACGAGGCGGCTGGATATCCAAACCCCTCTGCTGATGAGTCAGTGCTTCTCAAGGCCTTTGGGGCTCAGCCTCCGCCCTCCGCCTCCTGGGTGTCTCCGCCCTCGACGAGCTCCTGGATTTGGTTTGTCGGAGGGCGTGGGAACATGCAGATACCGTGGAACCAGTGCCTTCTCGTCCTAACAAATTTTTGTCTGCCCCACCCGAGAAGGAGTTCCTGACTAAAGGCGTGGCTGTAGGTGCCATGGTGGTGGCATCTGCTACACAACAGGACGGTGGCAGAGGCTTCTCAACGTCCGCCCATCCTCCTAATAAGGAGTCTAGGAGCATGGACCGCACGGGAAGCGCACTCCTGACTTCAGCGCCCTTACTTTTAAGGTCCCTGAATTATTTGGCACATTTTACCAGGCTACAGAGGGATCTGGTCAAGGAGCTGTCAGATTCTCTCGGGTAACCTACCTGAGCAGCTAGCCCAGTCGGTTAGCTCTCAGTTGGCTATCCTTACTTCAATTTCTAACTCGTCCATGAGGCTCATTTCATATGCGGCCAAGGGCGGTAGAGCGGCAGGCACAGGCGTGGCTCACGGAGACAAGCCTGGCTCTTTGTGTCATTTTGCGGAGGCCTTCAAGTCTTCCTTCACGACGCCCTTTGATGGGTCCTCTTTGTTTGGACCTAAGGTTAAAGACACTTACCCGCTGTGAGCAAGAGGGAAAAACTTTATCTGCCGAGGTGCATCGCTATTCCACTCCCTTCGGCCTTATCCCAAGGCTAAAGGAGGAGGGAAGATGTGGTTCCGCAAATCACGTAAGTTTTTCCTCAACAGCAGGAAGATTCCCTTCCAGAGGCAGAGGACGGGAAATTTTTTCTGGGAGACGCCGTCCCAGAGGCGGCAGAGGGCCCCGCACCCTGGAGACCGCGAGTCCTTTGGCTCTTCAGCCTCCCACACTTCATGAGGGATTGCCCGGCTGTGCTGCTCCGAGCCAGTCGGGTGCCGCTTTGCCAAGCACCTAAAAGCCTGGGAGTCTATCACTCAGGACAGATGGGTGCTTCGATTATTGCGGAGGTTACACCCATTCCCTTCACACACTCACCCCCACCGTCCAAAAATCCCGGACCCACCACCCAGTCAAAGGGAAATTGCAGCCGCAGAAGCTGCTAAAGCTGCTAGAAAAGGAGTCATCCAACCGTCCCCACAGACCAGATCGGATCCGAAATTACTCAAGGTTCTTTTAGTGCCAAAAGACAGGGGACCTGAGACCAATATTGGATCTCAGCAGACTAAACCAATCCACGAAATACAAATTCAATGGTCACGTTACAATCCATTCTCCCATTGTTGGAGAAGGATGTTTGGATGTGCTCCATAGATCTCAAGGACGCCTATTATCACATACCGATACATCGGGCGTCCAGGAAGTATCTGCGCTTCAGCCTGGGAGACAGTCATTTCCAATTTTGTGCACTGCCCTTTGGCCTCACCACAGCCCCCAGGGTGTTCACCAAGTGTTTGGCAGTAGTAATTGCTCACCTGAGGAGTCTTGGATTCCAAGTGTTTCCCTATCTGGACGACTGGCTCCTGACTGCCACCACCAGTCATCTACTAATGGACAACCTCAAAGCCACCATTTCCTGGTGCTACCCTGGGAATTACATTCAATTGGTCAAAGTCTGTCTTGCTGCCCTCTCAGCGCATAAGGTTCATAGGAGCAGAGATAGACTCAAAATTGATGCGCTTTTTCTTCCTACCGAAAGGATTCAAACTTTACAAGGTCAAGTTCAAGCCCTGCTTTCAAGATCCAAAGCCCCAGCCAGGATGGTCCTGCAACTTTTAGGTTCGATGTCTGCCACGGTTCTAGTTCCTCTGGCAAGATTGCACATGAGGATTCTTCAGTGGCTATTATCGACTCAATGGTCCTTTCAGAATCTTCCCCTCAATCACCCCATTATGATTACAGAACGCGTGCAAACGGGACCTTCGCTGGTGGCTTCAGCCGTTCAATCTGAATCAGGGAAGACCTTTTGTTATCCCTCCGTGGCCACCCTGACGACGGATGCCTCCCAGACAGGGTGGGGGGGCATTGTCTGGGCAGGTTAGTTCAGGGTTCCTGGCTTCCAGACGAAACCTTTCTCCACATCAATGTATTGGAGATGAGGGCTGTACTTCTGTCCCTACAGGCCCTCCACAAGTTTCTCCCTCAAGGCATTATCGCTATCCACACAGACAACATGTCGGTGGTCTGGTATCTAAACAAACAAGGAGGGACCAGATCTTACCCCCTTTGCAGAGAGGCCATGAGGGTGTGGGAATGGTCTGTAGCTACCAACCGTTTCTTGGTAGCGACCCACATTCCAGGGAAATCCAATATATTGGCAGACAGATTAAGCAGGACAATTCTCTCTCCTCACCAGTGGTCCCTTAACGAAACAGTAGCAGCTCAGGTTTTCAGAAGATGGGGACGTGCTGCGACCTGTTTGCAACACCACAAAACACAAAGTGCAAAAGGTTCTTCTCCTTGACTCCACATCAGGGGGAAGCAGCTATGGATGCTCTAGCACAACCTTGGCCAACAGGGCTACTTTATGCCTTTCCTCCGGTTCCACTTCTCCCCAAAGTCATTCAGAAAGCTTCTCAGTTGGGGTCCACAATGATACTAATTGCTCAAGACTGGCCTCGCAGGTATGGTTTCCCTACCTGAAGAAACATGCGGTGGACGATCCTTGGGTTTTAGATCTAACTCGGATCTGCTAATTCATCAGTCGGGACGACAACACCAGTCCCTTCGCACTTTGAAGTTGACAGCTTGGCTCCTCCACTTCCGACTTTAGTCAGAAATCACACCTTACACCGGAAGTTATTCACATTTTATCTTCGCCCACAAACCCACCACTAAGAAATTGTACCTCAGTAAGTGGAAGAGGTTTGCTATCTGGGCTCAACTCAGGGCTTAGACCCTATCACTGCCCCGATCCCAGAGGTTTTGAAATTTTAACATCCTTGTTTAATCAAGGATCTTCAGTCTCTACTATTAAAGTCCAACTGGCAGCTATCTCTAAATTTCACCTAATCCATGGATCCACCGTTGATGAGCAGCAGATTATGCAAAACTTTCATTAAAGGTGCGGGCTGTTAAGACCCCAGTTTTTCATCCTGCGCCTCCGGGATCTTGATTTGGTGCTTCGTATTAACATCTTCCCCTTTCGAACCGCTGCTACATGTGAGTTAAAATATCTGTCTTGGAAAACTGCCTCTTAGTTGCAATTACCTCTGCAAGAAGAGTTTCAGAGCTTCAAGCCCTATCTATCAAACCACCGTACTTGATTTTTCACAAGGATAGAGTATCACTTAGGCCTAACCCATCTTTTGTCCCAAAGGTTTGTTCTAATCTCTGTCTCCAACAATCTCTAGAGCTACCAGTTTTCTTTCCAAAATTCTCCAACGAAGCAGAATACACTCTCCATAAATTGGATGTTCACAGGCAATTGCGCTTCTATCTAGACAGGACTCAGCAAATTCGTAAATCAGACCAGTTGTTTGTGTCCTTCTCAGACAATAAATTGGGTAAAACCATCACAAAAGCTACTATCTGCAAATGGATTAGAGATTGTATAACTCAGGCTTATTCCTCTTCAAATAAGCAACTTACAACATCTATCAAAGCTCACTCTACCAGAGCTATGGCTACTTCTATCGCCTTTCATTCCAAGCTCACTATTTCTGAGATTTGTGCTGCGGCTACTTGGTCCAACCCGCACACTTTCATTTCCCACTATAAATTGGATGTGGCATCTAAAGGGCGAGCATCATTTGGTTCCACGGTACTCAGGAGTGTTTTCCAGTGAGCCACCCAGGATTCAGGTGGTAGGACGCTGTCCCATCAGTCAGAATGTAGGCGAGATAGATCACATAACATCTTTTAGTTATGTACTCACCATAACTTCAGATGTTTGGGATCCATCTCGCCTACATTCCTAATACCCACCCTCCTTCCCCCGGCCTTGGAGATCAGAAGAGATTGAACGGTTTTGAGTTCTACTGTTTTATCTTGTTTCATCTGACGATGTTATATAAGCAGTGCGTGCATGTGTGCATGTATGCGGACAAACTAGATCTGGGGGACTGGTAGTGGTGCATCCTGGGATATAGTAAGCTCAGCCAATAAGAGACTTCGCTCTTTGGCATATAAGCGTGCCGAGTCGGAGCAGAGGGATCGGCTCCGAACCCATCAGTGATTATTTACTGATGGGTTCGGAGCCCATCAGTCAGAATGTAGGCGAGATGGATCCCAAACATCTGAAGTTATGGTGAGTACATAACTAAAAGTTTTGCCATCCTGTGGGAGGGTTACTTTGACTTGGCTCTCCCCTCCTCCAAGACTGGCCTTGCTGCAACCACCTAGATCCCAATTGCCCCTTCTCCATCAGGTCTTGCACAACCTGCTGCTTGGGACCATAGAATCAGTACCCCCCCCATTCTCAAGGATAAGGATTGTATTCTAGAACATTTCTGGTCCACCAGGAAGGAAGGACCATGGAGACCTATCTTGGACCTCTCCCGCATCAATCTCTTAAAGGGTCCCCTACTTCAGGATGCTTACCTTACCCCGCTCTTTCCCCTCATTCTTCTTCAGGCCTTCATGGCAACCCTGGACATAAGAGGCTTACCTCCACATTTCCATAAAGCCTGCTTTCAGGAAGTATCTCGATTCCTAGAAGGCTGTTCTCACTTTCAGTTCTGTGCCTTGCCTTTTGGGCTCTCCACTGCCCCAAGGGTATTCACAAAATGCCTGGATCCAGTGATTGCCTACTGCAGGACCAAGGGAATATAAATATTCTTGTACCTAGACCTACCTCTTAATTTGGACAGCAGAGAGAGAAATCCTCCTTTGTCACATGAAAGACCTCCTGCTGCATTCTCTAGGATTCCTGATAAATTTCCCAAACTCCCAACTCGATCTGGCATAGGACATTGTCTTCTTGGGATGCAGAATCAGGACAGACATCATGATTGGTTCCCTTCCCGGGGGAAAAAGTGATATCTCTTTCCTATCACCTTTTCTCTGCCCTTCATTCATCAGAACTGTCTACGAGACAATTCCTGAGACTACTGGGGTACATGAATGGGCACTATCCCCACATGAGGAAATTTCACTGGTATCTTCTCTGTGTGGACCCAGCACTCCCACTATCTCAAGTTCAGGGTCCCACTCCCCCCTGTCTCCACCAAGAATTGAAGTGGTGGCTAGCTCAGGTAGTCCAGAATCTGTGATTACCCCTACAAATACCTCCCTCCTTCTAGACCTTGCACACGGATGCCTCATAACTGGACTGGGAGCAACTCTGGGTCCAGGGATAGTGCAAGGTTTGTGGACTGACAGACCCAAACGAGCTCATAAATGTCAGGAAAATGAGAGCAGTTCTCCTTGCCCTGTAGATGTTCATAGTGTTGCCCGCCCTGCTGCAGTCATCGCACTTGGGTTATATTGCCGTCAGGCGGTCCCGCAGTCAAGTCTGCCCGAATTCCAAAGTCTTGGTCCGGCGTCGGTTGCTGTCGCTTCTTCCTGACGTCAGTGCACCAGGGGTATATAAGAGGCATCTGACGCCATTTTCTTCAGTCTTTCTTGCCGCGCGGTGCCCAAAGCAGAAGCAGTTCACAAGTGCTGGTCGGCCGACACCTGAGATATTTGAATAGAGTTTCAGTCCGAAGTCTTCAAAGCTAAGTACCCCGTTGGGGAACCTTTTCTTGCCTCAGTCCGATGTCAGAAAAAGTTAACAATTGCATTTCTTGTGGGAAGCAAATACCTCATAAGGACTTTAATTGTTACTGTATACCTTGCCTAGGCCCAGACCACAACGTCACTGGTTGTCTGTTTTGTGCTAGGTTCAATAAGCGAACTATAAAGCGACGCTTTGATTTCGCACGACACTACTTCGGTAGAAAATTTAATTACACTATGCCGTTGGAACAGCCAACTACCGGCATGCATAAAAAATGCAAAGATAAAAGACAGGCAGCCTAGATCCAAGCCAGACTCCGAGGCCTCGGCTGAGCCGGTCGCCAGTCCCTCTGTTTTCAGTGAGGCGCCTACGCGGCCCCTGGCTTCTGCAGAATTGGAACCCCAGACCGCTTCGGATTCTCTAGCAGAGAGTTCTAGACTGATGCAGCCATTTTCTTTAGGCCCTACCGACATTGCAGAAGGAGAAGCTGGTGCTTTAGAAACACCTTCGGTTTCAGAAGGTGTCTTCAGACAGACTACTCTCACCATAAAATCTTATGCTAAGCTTAAGACTCCTTTAAAACCAAAAAAGACTGCACCTCAGTCTCCAGTTCAAGGCCCTATGCCTAAGAAACAGATGCTTAAAATGGCTTAAGATTTGATTTCTTTAATCGGGGGTTCCCAACCCCCCCCCCCCGACAAAAGGCCTAGACAAGAGGAGGATTATGCCTCCTCTGATCAAGTGTCTATTTCCTCAGGCTCCTCTGAGGAACAGGATTACTCCTTTCCCCCTTATGAAGATTCTGATGCTGAAGATTACATTCCCTCAGCTTCTCCCCCTGAAGACTATTCCTTTGGTGAAACCTTACATGCCATGAGGGAACATTTCCTCTGGGAAGGCCAGGGCTACTCTGACTCAAAGAAAAGGCTCTGAGAGTTTCTTATTCTCCCCCAGCACAGACCACTTGCTATCCCCCCAGTTTTAGACATTGTGGATGATGTGTATTTAGAATCTAGTCTAAATCCAGATTCTCTGCCTCCTACTCCAGCCAAACCAGATAGATACTATAGAGTGCCTGACTCTCACAAATTCCTTTACAAAAGCCCTGTTGCTGATCCAGAGACAATCTCCCAGGGTCCCAAAGGGGCTAAGGCTTCTTTGGCTAAAAATCCTGTACCCTCTAAAAGGGACTCCAGAGCACTAGATAGGTGGGGGAAGAAAGTTTACACCTCAGTTACTCTGGTTATGAGAGCACTAAATTGTCAATTTCACATGCTTAAATACCAGCAATTCCTAATGTCGCAAATAAAACAAAAGATGAGCACGCACCCTCAACAGTCTGAATTCAAGGAAATGCAGGATATGTTGCATGCAGCTGAACAGGTGGGCAAACATACTCTACAATGTGGATTTGATTCCTTGGAAGCTTCCTGTAGAGCAGCTGTTACTGGGTCTGTTATACGTAGGCATGCTTGGTTAAAGGAACAGACTCTGCCTGATCATGTTAAAGCAAAGTTACTAGATGCACCCTTACAGCAGGATGTCTTATTTGGGGTTAAAGCAGAAGAGGTTTTAAAGAAAATGAAGGATAAGGCAAAATCTATGCAGACTGTCAAAGATTTCTTACAGGTACAGCCCCCACGTTTCAGCAGAAATTGGCCAAAAAAAAATCTGTCCTTTCCAGCTGCTGACAGACCACAGAGGGGTAAATACAGGCACCCAAGGGGCAGAGGACAAGCACAAATCCCTTACAAACCTTGCCAATGGGGCACTGCAACACAGAAGGGAGGAGAAGGCAAACAATGACTTTAAACCTCAAACTGCCAAGCAAAACTCTCTTGGCAGCTCCCTTGGGAGGAAAATTAGCTCTTTTTGCAGACAACTGGCGCATCGTCGCAAAGGACAAATGGGTCCTAGACATCTCGCAAGGATACAGATTCCATTGCCACACCTTGCCAAGGAAAAAAGGAATGCCAAACCTGCCCCAAAATCAATGGGCAGAGGCACAAAAACAAATTACAGCTCTCATGGACATGAGCCATTCAATTGGTACCTACACAGGAGCAAGGCCAAGGATTTTACTCAAGGCTCTTTCTAGTCCCCAGAAAGGCAATGCTTGGAGACCCATTCTAGACCTTTCAATTCTAAACACCTTCTTGCAAGTACCCAAATTCAAGATGCTAACACTACAGCAGCTTCTTCCCATGTTGGGCAAGAAAGCTTGGCTAGTAACGTTGGACCTCAAGGAGGCATACCTGCACATCCCTATCAGACAAATTGCAGAAGGTACCTCCGCTTCATTGCAGGTTCAACCCAGTACCAATTCTTTGCACTGCCCTTTGGCTTATCTACTGCGCCCAGGGTCTTCACAAAATGCCTGGCACCAGTAATTGCATACTGCAGACAAAGAGGAATTCAAATATACCCATACCTGGATGATTGCCACATCCAAGCAGAAAGCAAGGACATTCTCTTACATCTGGCTTTTGTAAAACACCTTCTAAGTTGCCTAGGTTACACAGTAAATGAAAATAAATCAAAACTAATGCCCTTACAAAATATGACATTCCTGGGTGCCAGCTTGAATACAACGGCCCAGATGGCTTACCTGACGCCAGACTAACAACTACAACTAACTCAATACTTCAAAACAATGGCAACAAAGACCCAACTCCCTGCAAGACAAATACTGCAGGCCTTGGACTTCATGGCATCTTGCATACTACTAACACCATTTGCAAAACTGCACATGAGGAAATTACAATGGTACCTAAAAGCGTATTGACTCAACACAGCCACAGCTTGGAATCAATGATACCTCTCATTCCCTGCCTTCAACAGGAGTTTCTATGGTGGTCACAGGCATGTCACCTCAGCAAGGGTCAGTCTTTCACCTTACTCCCACCAAGGCAAACTATGACAACAGATGCATCGGACTATGCCTGGGGGGCACACATGGCAGGAAGGTGCGTTCAAGGCATATGGACTGCAGATCAGATCAAAGGAATCTGCACATCAATCAAAAAGAAATGCTAGCTGTACAGAATGCCCTGACAGCCTTCAAGGACCTCTTGCATCCAGGACAGCTTATAATAAGGACAGACAGCACCACAGTAATGTGGGACATAAACAAATAAGGGGGTACACACTCCTACCCTCTATGCAGGCAAGCAATGACCTTGTGGAACACAGCACTGGCTTACCAAGTTCACTTACAGGCTCAATTCCTGCCAGGAAAAAAGAACACATTGGCAGATGACCTAAGCAGAAACATCATGGATCCCCACGAGTGGAAACTGGATCCAAATGTATTTGCAATGATAACTCAAAAATGGGGGCACCCAGACCTAGACCTGTTTGCCAGCCCCAAAAACTATCAGCTAACAAAATTTTGCACAAGGACATTTCACCATCGAGCTTGGAAAGTGGACGCACTATCATTCAGTTGGAAAATGCTGACCGTGCATGCCTTCCCTCCATTGCCCCTTCTCACAAAGGTGCTGCTGAAAGCCAGGATGTAGAGATCCCGAATGATACACATTGCCCCAGACTGGCCACGCCAGCACTGGTACCCACTATTAAGGAATATGGCCCAGGGCCCAACATGGATTTTACTACAAATTACTCATTTGCTCACACAGCAAGACAGTCAGATTCTACACAGCCAGCGCAAAACCTTAAATTTGGCTGCATGGCAATCACCTAAGCGACCAGCCAGCTCCTCTTTCACAAGCTGTTATAGATGTTATTCTGGAGGCTAGGAGGCCCAGCACCAGGAAAGCCTACTCAGACAAATGGAAAAGGTTTTGCGCCTGGAACCAAGCTAAAGGCCAAAACAGCCGGACATACCTCAGATTCTACAATATTTAACTGAGATGTTACACAAAGGGCTTTCTTTTTCATCTATTAAAATCCACGCCTCAGCTATTTCAACTCACTACAGCACGGATCCTCCTTTATTTTCACATCCACTTCTAAGGCAGTATCTCGGAGGGACCAAAAACATTAGGCCTCCCAGGAGAGCGCCAACACCAACTTGGAACCTCAGTTTTGTTCTTGAAAAACTTACGCTACCACCTTTTGAGCCAGCTTTCTCAGCTGACTTAAAGTTTATGTCATGGAAGACTGCCCTGCTACTAGCAATTACTTCAGCCAGAAGAGTCTCGGAGCTACAGGCACTAATGGCAGTTGAGCCTTTCCTCATTTTTCATCAAGACAGTTTCTCTACGAACTAACCCCTCCTTTATGCCAAAGGTGGTATCCAGTGTGGCTTTGAATCATACCATCCATTTACCCACCTTCTTTCCAAATCCACAGAACAAAGGAGAAAGACTCCTGCATTCCTTGGACATTCACAGGCAACTATGTTACTACTTGGATAAAACTAAGGTTTTCAGAAAATCTGACCAGCTTCTTGTATCCTGTGCTACAACATCACAAGGAAAGGCCATCTCAAAACAGACCATTTCCAAATGGATAGGAAGTTGCATACGTTTTTGCTACACCCATCATGGAAAACCAGTTCTTGCTAGCATAAGGCCCCACTCCACCAGGGCAGCAGCTACATCTACAGCCTTCCTCAGGGGGGTGCCAACCAAGGATATTCTGGAAGCTGCAACTTGGAGTTCAGTACACACCTTCACCAAACACCATCACTTACCACTTTACTCTAAGACTAGAGCTGGCTTCGCCACTGCAGTTTTGTAGGGCCTTCTAGCCTTCTCTAACCCTATTTAACTCCACCTCCCATCCTTAGCTTTGGAATTCTACCCAAGTGTGATGACTGCAGCAGGGTAACAGAATGAACATAGTACAGTTTTGTACCTACCATAAATGTAGATGTTAGAGTGTATACTTTACTGCAGTCCAGGTTACCCTCCCTCTATCCCCTCTGACCCAACTAAAACCTTTCAATACCTTAATATCTGATACAGCCTTTGTGGTGTATTTGCTTATAGCTGGAGGGATGTTTTGTTTGTGCTGAACTTTTATTATTGGTACTATCTACTGACCACCTTTTGGGGGGGCACCTGACATCTGGGGCAAGAAAAACTGAAAAAAATGGCTTTGGATGGCTTTTATATACCCCTGGCGCACTGAAGTCAGGGAAGAAGCGACAGCAACTGACGCCGGACCAAGACTTTGGAATTCGGACAGACTGCGGGACCGCCTGATGGCAGGATAACCCAAGTGTGATGACTGCAACAGGATATGCACTCTAACATCTACATTTATGGTAGGTACAAAACTGTACTTTCTTCCAACCCTACCACCAGCCGGGCCTCCTAAAGATCTTCACAGACAACATCACAGTACTGTAGTATCTCACAAAGTCCTACCTCCTATGCAGACTAGCTCTACAGGTACGGGATCTGGCTACCTCTCAGGGAATCACCCTCCAGGCAGCCTACATCCTGTCCCAGCACAACTCACTGGCAGATGCACTAAGCAGAACCAAATTAGACAGCCACGAATGGATGCTGTCAAGAGATGTTTCTAAATCTGGTCCACAGGTGGGGTTTTCCACATATAGACCTGTTCACCTCCTCCACAAATGGGCAACTCCAGAGCTATTGCTCCAGGACACACAACCCGAAGGCATTACAAACCGATGCCTTCGCAATATTATGGAAGGGGAGATTTCCTGTATGCACCCCCCCCTTCCCATTAGAGTCCTACTGTAAATTCAGCAGGACTCTCCAAAAGTCTTGCTGGTGACCCGCTACTGGCCAAGGCAGCACTGGTTCCCTCAACTTCATCTGTCTAAGGGCAATTACCACAAGTTACCCCCCCTCAGTGGACCTACTCACAGCACAAGGGGACACAGGTACACCCACAGTGATGGTCTGTGCACCTCACCCTGTGGCGGATAGGATTCTGATCCCCTTCAGATACCTGTACAATGAGGACGTGCGTTCAGTCCTGCAGGAGGCCAGGAAATCCAGCACAAGAAAATCCTATATCTCCAAATGGAAAAGATTTTTTATCTGGTATCAGATGGGTCCGTTGGACAGCGATATTCCTGATTCTGACTTACGTGTCAGCTCTTAAAAAAAAAAAAACAAAAACACCAGTCTGACCGAACAATGAAGGAAACCACCAGCAATAGCGAAAAACAGTTAAATATCGCTTTTGTCTCAAAAGACGACTTCTTCAGAATGAAATAAAATGCACACAGCAGCATCCCTTGTATATCAAACCAAAATAATTACCTAATAAAACAATTACTTAAAGTGCACTAGCAAAAGGAATACAGTCATTTAAAGGCACATATCTAATAACATAACATAGACGGTTCATTTTGAAATCTTCAGTTCTTCAGAAAACATTTAATAGCAGGTTTTTTTTTTGTCGGCCACTAACCTGAGCTGCCACATATTTTCTCTTTGTTCCAGTTGGACCTTATAGGCCCCCCCCCCCTTATATTTCTAACTACATGTTCCAAAACAGCAAACAAACTTTTTAAAACCACTACATGTAATGGAATGTTTAAATTCTATTTAAACTGTTTTTGTGTTGATTAACTGTTTTGCACTTTTAAAAAGTTAGTTGTTGCTTAATTTTACCTGTAGGCTAACGCACTCAAGTGCACTAGCCGCTTAAAAGCATTTATAGCATTTACTGTCTGTTTTCTGCAAAAAAGAAAAAAAAAAAAAAAAACTTGTTTTCCCGCCTTACTGAACTAGAATAGTCCAGTCTTCAGAGTTTGCTGACCTCTGGGCTTTGTCTTGGTTCCTGTGCTATTCCATATCCTTATTTGGATAAAAGGAAGCGTCTTTGTTCACCAGTGGGAGTGGGGATCACTGAGCGGCCTGTTTGTCCCTAGAGGAGTGGTTCCAGCCAGAAACTTGTAGTCTATTGGCCATTTTGGGTCAATTCCTAGCTCTTTTCAGCCCCTGTAATAAAGCCCGCTTTAGCGCTTTTCGCTTGTATTCAACTCAGCACAGCTCCTCGTGGTGTCCTGCAGAGTTCTACAAGCAGCAGAGAGCAAAAGAGTGACTTTTTCCTGATTTAAGTATTTTTTTCTGGCTTTTTGATTATTTACTGCTTAGCGACTGCATTTTTGCCTGTTTTATACAGCTCTGCATTCTATTTAAACTGTTTTTGTGTTGATTAACTGTTTTGCACTTTTAAAAAAGTTATTTGTTGCTTAATTTTACCTGTAGGCTAACACACTCCAGTGCGCTAGCCATTTAAAAGCATGTATAGCATTTACTGTCTGTTTTTCCTCTGTTTTCTGCAAAAAAAAAAAAAAATCTTGTTTTCCCACCTTACTGAGCTAGAATAGTCCAGTCTTCAGAGTTTGCTGATCTCTGGGCTTTGGCTTGGTTCCTGTGCTATTCCATATCCTTATTTGGATAAAGGGAAGCTTCTTTGTTCACCAGTGGGAGTGGGGAGCACTGAGCAGCCTATTTGTCCCTAGAGCAGTGGTTCCAGCCAGAAACTTGTAGTCTATTGGCCATTTTGGATCAGTTCCTAGGTCTTTTCAACCCCCTGCTATAAAGCCCGCTTTAGCGTGATTTAGCGCGGAGTTGCCCATAGAGCACCATCGGGCAGCTCCGGTTAAACAAGGTTAAACTATTTCTGGCTCCGTAAAGTCTGCTCTTCAATTTTTCCCTTAGAACTTCTCTACTTGCAATCTAAACAGTCTATTCTCTATCTCAATAGCTCAGCACTTGCTCCTAAAGCATTTTTATATAGGTAAAGTACTTGTATACTAAACAAAGTACTACATTAGCCTAGAATCCCCTTGAGTACCCATTTCCCTATAGGTCCCTTCTGACTCAGTTACACAGCAAACTTTCACTTTTTCTAGCATGTCAAGGGTCAGTTGCTAGCGTCCTCTCCTGTTCAGCTGGTGAATCTGGGCATCTTGAGGCAATGTTACAATTGCCTCATGTACACAGACAACCCACTCCTTCTCCCACAAAACACAAATACATGTGAGAGATGCAACTATATAGCCAAACTGGAGGCTGAGCTCTCTCAACTCAGGACTGGCAAGACCAGACAGGAGGAGAAGGAAACCACGCACACCACAAACCCAGTTTCACATGGAACTATCACAACTGCAAAACAAACACATAAACACACAAAGACATACTGGAGGCACTGATCAAAAATCTACCAAAACTACAGAGGCCTCCAAAGCTGACACCCAAGCAACTGCCACCTCAAGACATAAGACATGCAACACATAGTTCTCAGTCAGTGTGCTAAACAGTCACAGCCCTTAAGGCCAAACACAATGCCAGACACACTTGTTATAGGTGACTCCATAGTCAGACACACTGACGTCCCACTCACCAGACTGAACAAGGAAAAGATCACAGTTAGCTGCCTGTCAGGCGCTAGAATCCGCCACATAACACAAGCACTCAGGTCACCCCACAGCAAGTACAAGTATGACTCAGTCATTGTCCATGCCGGTGTGAACGACCGGAGACGTACCTCCCTGGACTACATGAAAAGAGACATAGAGGATCTCTCAGATTATGTAGTCCAGGCCGATATGACCCTGACCCTGAGCAGTATCCTACCCTGACCAAGAATGATGCCACAATACAGAGACAAAATGATCAGCTTTAATAATTGGCTTAATTACTGGTGTCATTCTAAGGGGATCCAATGTCTGTCTGCCTGGGATGACATGCTTGACAAGCCACGCTGCTTCGCAAGGGACGGCTTGCACCTGTCACCCCTGGGCTTCCGGATATTGGCAAAGGCTCTTGCCACCCCCATAGTGCCTTTTTTAGGCAAGGCTCAAATGATAAACCTACCGCCTAGAAAACAAAATGGAGAAAAACTAAGGGTAATACTGCTCAATGCCAGAAGTCTAAACCTAAAGATGCACGCCCTCGAAGCCCTCCTCAGTATGCAGAACATCGATGTTTGTGCTGTGACTGAAACCTGGTTCAAGGCTTCTGAGAGCACCCCAGCACTATCAGGTTATACCTCATATCATGCGTTCCGGCCCCAAAATCCGGACCGAACTACAAAAGGAGGGGGAGTATCCATATTCATAAAGGATACCCACACCTCCAGGTTAGTGGCAACACACGAAGCATCAGAGACCATCCAGGTGCAATTAACCATAGGTAAAACTGCCCTACGGTTTGTAACATGCTACAGACCACCTTCTCAAACTCAGGAAACCCACACAGCCTTCCTGAAGACACTGGAGAGTATAAATGTCTCTCCAAACACCATCATATTGGGTGACTTCAACTACCCAAACATAGACTGGGAACATTACTCAAGCCCCAACACCCTAGCCCAAAGGTTCCTTGAGTTCATAAACTCAAATGCTATGGAACAACTAGTCACCATTCCCACAAGAGGAGAAAATATACTAGACCTGATCATCACAAACATGGGGACAAAATGCTCCACACGGAAGTATATCCCTCATTGGTGAGATCAGACCATAAATTAATCTCACTGGAGATCCACATCCGCCCCCACCCCCAGCAAAAGACCACAGTGAAGAACTTCTCAAAAGCAAACTTCACACTTAAGACTGGAGTGGTATCCTTCAAGGCCCCGAGCCAGTGGAAACCACAACCCACGCTGCTGAAACCCTTACAAATGCCTTCTACGAGCACCTCCAGGAATGTATGGATCAAGCAATCCCTAATAAAATCAAGACCTTTTCCACCAAAGGCAGGCCCGGTCTGGTGGACTCCAGCCATAAACAAACTCTACAACAAGAGGAGAAAGCTACTACATGACAGAGCAAAATCCCTAAATGGGAAGGCATCTCTGATCAATACTAGCGAAAAACTACGATCACTCATAAAATCATCCAAGGCCAACTTTGAGAGAAAAATCGCTAATGACACAAAAGACAATCATAAAGCCTTCTTTAGCTATGTTAGAAACCTGGGTGGAAACTCCCAGATATGCTCAGAATTAGTCCAAAATGATAAAAAAATCACTGAACCCACAGACATTGCCAACATACTGGCAGATGGGTTCAGTGCAAATTTCTCCCCCACAAAAGGAGAAATATCTATCTCACCAGAGTCTAGCCTCCCAAACATCTCAGATGCCCAGGTGAGAGCTGCTCTCTCTAAAGCAAAAAACACAGCATCAATGGGACCGGACGGTGTCCCCGGCTGTGTGCTACGCAAACTCAATGAGGAACTAAACCCACACATAAGGCTGCTGTTTAATTTTAGCCTTACTACAGGATACGTACCCAAAGAATGGCGTACGGCAAGTGTGGTCCCACTCCACAAAGGTGGTGCTTCTACGGACCCTGGAAATTACCGCCCCATAAGCTTGACGAGCCTTGTCTGCAAAGCTATGGAGAGGATCATAATGGAACTCATAAATAAAGACATTGGGGACCTACAGACACTGGATCCTACCCAATTTGGCTTTGTCAAGGGCAGATCCTGCCTCTTGAACTTGGTCGACTTTTTCAAACAGTCACTAAGGCCATTGATGAGGGTAAGGCAGTTCACACAGCCTACCTTGACCTAGCAAAAGCATTCGACACAATACCCCACTCGGGCATCATAGAAAAGCTCACCAGCTTAGATGTAAACCCATATGTCACATGATGGGTTGCAAACTGGCTCAAGGACAGAACACACAGGGTTAGAGTTGCTGGTGCCATGTCAGACTCTAAGCCGGTCACGAGCGGTGTCCCACAGGGCTCAGTCCTGGGCCCCCTCTTGTTCGGCATTTATTTTTCTGAAGTGCAGGCAAACATAGGGGGATTGTGGCTGACAAAATTTGCAGATGACTGCAAACTGGGCACCATAATTGACACTCCATCAGACACAGACATCCTTCAGAAAGGTCTCATAGAAATGGATAACTGGTGTCAGAGCCATGGCCTTGAGCTAAATGCCAAAAAATGTATAGTCATACCCTTTGGGAAAAACAAGGTAACCCCTAATTACCACATAGGTGGTAATCCATTAAACATTGAAGAAGTTATCAGGGACCTGGGGACCCAAGTTGACAGTAACCTCTCTTTTGACACTCACATTGCCAAAGTGGTTAGGAAGACCTTCTACATTGCCCACCTGATCATGAAGGGATTCACATCCAGATCAGGAGAGGTCCATTGTACCCCTGTACTCTTCACTTATCAGGCCAATGATTGAGTACAACGCCCCATTCGGAATGCACCTTACCCGACACCTGCCGCAGTTGGAAAGACCCCAAAAGTTCCTCACCAAAAGGATAAAGGGGCTCAAACATATGTCATACGATGCCCGACTGAGCAGACGGTATGCGACTGAATAGAGCTGGAGTTTCTTCAGAGGTGATCTGTGCCTGATATGCAAGGCCATGTCCAACCCGGAATTAATGGAGATGCTCCACCTCAAAAAATCCAAATCCACCAGAGCCACGAGAGCAAGAGACTTAAACCTCAACACGGATATAAATAGGATGTGCTGGAGGGACAGATTCATCACCCAGAGACTCCCTACACTATGGAACAGAATCCCAGTCCATGTGAGGCAGAGCCCCTCACTGACTCTGTTCAAGAGAAGTCTTGACGAGTGGATGGGAGATCGTAGGTTTACCCCGGGAATCATCTCTGTATCACTGCTGGACAGAGGCACAGCAAACTAATGGGTATAGTATTCTCATCCTAAGGGGTGGTGAAAGCCACACACACTCTGGTTAGGCTTATAAATGCCCTAGGGCAGATAGCCTAGTATGAACCTATGAACCTAAATAGAGCATTGTTGATGTTCTTAGTTCTAATACAATAATAGTGCTCTTTTAATTTTTACTAAGTGGTCGTGTGGACATACCTACATAAAATTCATTGCTCATAGAACAAAAACAGCAAGATAGATTATGCCACTAGTATTGCAGTTGTATACACCATCAATGGAAAGTGTCCTGTTCAAACAGGGTAAATCAATATAGGGTCCCTCCAAAATAAAACGACACTAAGAACAAAAACCACATTTATACATCCCCTTTACAGCATCTGCTGTTGTCAGGGGTACTCTTATATATGGAGTCAAATCGTAAACATTTTTTTAAACTATCAGTTTTTTTATACACAAATTTGGGTTGATCACCTACAACTTGTATTAATTCGCTATTTCCACATAAGGTGTTCCAGTTTTTAGTAATAATGGACCTGATGTTAAATGCATCAACAGACATACAAAATACAAGAAGTACCAAAAGTATTTGTGTTAGTGATGATGGAACTTGAATTGTTTAACACCTGTGACTTATTTGTAATTATAGTAAAACCATTTTTCAAAAATCGGTGGAAAATCAGTACCCCCCTCTTGTTCTAATTTCATTAGCTAGTTTGCCAAGTAACCTCTAACCAAAAACATATTCTGTATAAAGCTGACTTCTGATACAAAGTCATCTTCTTCAGAAATCATTTGTGAAGCACGAATAAACTGACCCTTTGATATATTATTTTTCATAAAAATAGGATGGTTGCTCAGATAATGCAAATAACTGTTGGTCTCCTTCCTATGTATTCCACTTGTGAAACAATTGTTAGAAGTATCCCAAGTCAGGGTAACATCCAGAAAATGCACTGATAGCCCAGCATTCCCCAATACAAATTAAAAAAAAAATCACTGGAATTTTTAATACCATCACAAGAAGATTGAACCTGGTCTATGCCACTTCCCAGGATAAAAAAAACTACATGGTATTGCTCCGTAATAGTTCTGAGAACACTGCTCCCACCACCCAAGAACTAGATTGGCGTAAGCTGGGGCTGCAGCGGACCCCATAGCTACCCCTCTTAGCTGCTTGTAAATTTTCTTGTTAAGTAGAAAATAATTGTTATTCAGCATTAGTTCTGTTAAGGTGCATAAAACAAATATGCTGTCAGAATGAAGGTGGGGTACATTTCCCAAGAACTGTTTAACTAAATCAACCCCTTGATCATGGGGGAAGCTCGTAAACAATGATTGGACATCCACTGTAAACAAAATGTTCTTAGAATCAAAGGAATATACAGAACTAAAAGTCCTAATCAAATCCAAAAAAATGTCACGAGTCCTTAATAAATTAACCCAATTTTTGGACTAGTGGATTTAACGTGTAGTCAACTACTATAGAAATACCTTCTATGACTGAATTAGGTGAAAGTACTATGGGTCTGAATGGGGTTTTTCAATATTGTTAATTTTGGGGACACCAAACATGGTCCCCAAAAGTTGATGTTCAACTAACATAAAATCATACATGTCATTAGTAATGTATCCATTGACCCACAGATCATATAAAATAGAATGTATATGTATAAACTGGTGTTAATGACTCGGTGATTATTAAATGTTTTCTGAAGAATAGAAGACTGAAGATTTTAAAATGAACGGTCATGTTATTAGATGTGTGCCTTTAAATGACTATTCCTTTTGTTCGTGCACTTTAAGTAATTGTTTTATTAGGTAATTATTTTGGTTTGATATATAAGGGGATGTTGCTGTGTGCATTTTATTTCATTCTGAAGCCTTTTGAGACAAAAGCGATATTAAACTGTGTTTTTTGCTATTGCTGGTGGTTTCCTTCATTGTTCGGTCAGACTGGTGGTTTGGTTTTTATTAGTTTTTGCTTCTGCGTCATCCTTGGGACTGTTTTTCCCTGTGTGAATTCTTGCATTCATGTTTGTCCTACTCCTCTCTAAAAGCGCAGCTGTCTGCCATTGCTGCCTGCCTGCCTATGGACTCTCTGTTGGCATCCAGACTCCCAGCCAAACCTTTCCTCAAGAGTGTCCTGCACCTAAGACCTCCCAGGAAACCATCTCCCTGGGATCTTAATTATGTGTTAGAAAAACTCTCTGGCACCCTTTGAACAAGCTGACAAGCCCCCCTTAAAGTTTTGCATGTGGAAAACTGTACTGCTAGTAGCTTTGACTTCGGCCAGAAGAGTCTCAGAGCTTCAAGCCCTTATGGCTGCACCCCCTTTTCTGTTTTTTCATATGGACATGGTCACCCTTCAGACAAACCCTTCTTCACTCCCAAGGTGGTTAACTATCTTTCCCTGAATCAGGCTAGCCATCTGCCTACCTTCTTCCCTAACCGACAGGGAGATAGTTCTTCATTCTCTAGACGTGCAGAGACAACTCAGAGTTTATTTGCATAAAACGAGACCTTTTCGCAAATCAGACCAACTGTTTGTCTTCTTTCACCCCAGGGCTCAGGAAAGTGGTGGGCAAGCAGACAGTTTCATCCTGGATTTCAGGGCCATTTCCTTTTGCTACTCACACCATGGGAAGACCTTGCTAGGCAATGTTAGGGCCCATTTTACAAGAGCTATGGCCTCTTCTGGAGCCGCCTTTAAAGGCCTAGACACTAATTCCATTCTGGAGGCAGTTACCTGGTCCTCTGTGTACACCTTCACCAGACACTACAAACTGGACCCATACCTCAAATCCCAGGGCAGATTTTGCCAGGACTGTCCTGCATGGATTCCTCTTCCAGGCCACCTCCCAGTCAGTAGTTTAGCTTTGGTACTTGCCCACTAGTAGAATACTGCAACATTGGAATAGAAGGACATAGGAAATTTTTTTTCGTGTAAAATCTTACTGTAACCATAGATCCTTCTCTTCCATGTTGCAGTATTCCTTCCCCCTCATACTCTTGCACTTGCTCTCCTTGGCTTCTGGATAGGCTATGCCCTTCAGGACTGGCCCCGTCTGGGGCTTCTATCCATGTTCTGAGGGCTGGTGTCACCATTCATGGCCCACATTCCTGCCTCCATTTCAGATGCACCAAGAGGGACAGAAAATCTTTGGAAACCTGGCCGGACAACCTGATCGGAAGAAGGGAAAACCCACTAGTAGAATACTGCAACATGGAAGAGAAGGACATCTATGGTTATGGTAAGATTTTACACAACTTTCCTTTTTTCACAGTATCAGAAGTTTCCTATAAGGGACTGTTATTTTTAAGTCTGTTAATTTTCCGCAAAACTAGTTCCAAATGTATTGAATGTACTTTTGTAAAATGAGTTTTGTCGGACAAAAAAAGTTTATGGAGGAATAGGGAGGATTTTGCGTCAGAGTAATGCTAATGCTTACTTTGACAGCCTAACTGCCGCAGTGATTTGTTAGCGTGTGTGCGCGAGTTCCATTTTACTCCCCCCCCCCCCCCCTAATTTAAGGGACTGGGGAAAGTTGAGTGTAGCATACTTCTTGTAAATACTCTGAAAACTTACCTTATAACTTGCTCCAGCTTCATTTACCTCTTTTTGTGCTGCTTCGCTAGTTTACGGCATGGATACTCAGTACTACTGGATGGTGCAGTGGTTAGCGTAGTCGCCTCACAGCAACAGGTTCTCTGGTTCAATTCTCTGTTGGATGCCTTCTCTGCAGAGTCCACACGTCCTCCCTGCGTTCGTGTGGATTTCCTCTGGGTGCTCTGCTTTCCTCTCATGTTACAAAAGCATGCGTCTGGAGCGTTTCTTCCTGGGCCTCCGCTGAAAATTGGCTCATTTCAAGTTGGACTTTCCCTGTTAACAAATTGTAAAATAAAAAAAAAAAATACATTCCAGCTGGCTGTTCTGCAGTTCCTACAAAAAAAGAAAATACTTAGGAGTCCTTGCTGTTGTCATGGACTCAGTTTACACCTCAGCCAGTAGTTGGAAAACCTGTGGTGGCCAGTGGTTGTACTTCGACCACTTTGTTACTTCTCCGGTTTCCTCTGGTTAAGTCCTTTTGGCCAACATGAACCAGGGGTTAGCCTGTTCCAATGTCTGATACGGACATGGGATGAACATCTTCTCCAGGTTTAGGAGACCCTCTGGGAGATCCTTCTTAGGGTATCCAGGGCAAGAGACCATTAGACTGGGCGGATTTCCCTCCTTAGAGTGTTTGCTATCTTGCTGTAACTCCTGTTACTAAAAGTTCCTTACCTTGGCTAGGTTCTGGTACTCTGAAGCCTTCACTGGTGGGCATTCTCTGTAAAGTTATTGTGGAGGAAACTAGGTCTAGTGATCCTGACTTTACCAAAGATGGGGGCTTCTCCTGCAAATTCCTAGGCCTAGATCTCTGATTTGTGAGGAAAATTGTAGTTTTTATCCATCTTTGGAAGAATTTTCTTTTAATCAGACCATTGCCAGGGTGAATTGAAGTATTTTTATGGGAACAGATAGCTGCTTCTCAACTGAGGAGAAATTGTGTATGTTACAATGGATAATCCTTGTATGTTCACATTTCACTGTTGCAGTCATAACTTGAGATTTCCTGTCATGGAAGGCCCTTGGCCAGCCTAACTACCAGAGAATTCTTTCCTCCTGAAGCCGGCAGATGCCCTGTCTGATGTCAAGACATCTGGATATAAAGGGAGTTGGCCGATGCCATGAACTCATTTCGTTCTTGCTTTTGGAGCCTGAAGCAGAGTGCTAGTTGGTGTGTTGGCCAGTCTGCACCAGAGAAAAAACATCTAAAGCCAAGTCCCCCGTTGGGGAGCTTGTGTTTTTTTACTGTCAGAGAAAGTAACTGTGCACGCTGTGGCTAGCAGATACCACACCAGGACTTTCACTGTGTTACTTGTTTGGACCCAGAACACTTTTTCTGTCTGTTCTGTACTCACTTTAATAGTAGCACTATCAAGGTTAGGGCTGAGATTTTTACTAAACACTTTAGTGAGTCTTTAGCGCCTTTGTGTACTATTGTCCACTGGTCGAGCTGAAGTTTATCTCCTTGGGTGTAAAAAAAAAAAGGTGCTTCAGTCTTGCAGCTTCAGACAATGTTCGTTCACTGTCCGCTAGTCCTACTAGGCTTGTGATTGTTAAAAAAACTGAGATGCGTTTCAACCCACTTTGGTAGCTAAGGTTGTGGCACAGGCCTCTGAGACCTGTCTGTTAGTCCCTCTATTTTCTTACAAGAGGAAGGACTTAGTTTGTTGGTTGGGTCTGGGGCTGCTGTGGTTTCTGACTGCTCTAAACAGACTGTGGTTCTTGTCAGGAGTTTGCCTCCACCCACCATCTTTGGAAGTCTGTAGTTCATATCTGGTTCCTAGTGCAGATGTCTGTGTAAACCCAAGGTCTCTCTCAAAAAAGCTTCATCCACCTTGCCCCAGCCTAGGCCCCTCAACAAGACCTAGTTAAGCTGGCTGAAGATTTGATTTCCTTGGTCAGATTTAGATGCCTCCCTCCCCCTGAATCATCATCTGGTAAAAGAAAGCAGAATACTTTTATCCCAGGAGTTTCCTGACACCTTTAAGTCTAAGTATGATTAATCAATGGATTCTGATTGTGAGAACCTTGCTTCAGCAACCCCCTCAGGACGTTTCCTTTGCAGAAATCTTACTTACCCTGTGGGAGCACTTCATATGGGAAGCTCAGGACTATCCACAATCCATGAAGAGAGAGAATTCTCAAGTCTCCCTGAGCATAAACCTTTTGCCATTTCCTCTGGCTTGGAGGTGGTGGATGATGTATTGCTGGATTCATGTCTAAAACCCGAGTCCCTTCCCCCTGCCCGTGACAGATTTGACAGGGATCTGAATCCCCACAAATACCTTTTTAAGAACCCTGTGGCAGATCCTGAAGGGGTGACTCAGGGCCTTAAGGGAGCATAAGCTAGTACTTGCAAAAATCCCATTACCAGCTAAAAAAACGGAGCTTTAGACAGGTAGGAAAGAAATCTACACCTCTGCTACCCTCATCATGAGGGATTTGAACTGAAAATTTCATATGCAGTATTAGGAAGCCTTTTTAAACCAGATGAAACAAAAAAAGAGATTGAAAATAAGGCCCTGTCAAAGGAGCTGATAGACTTGTGCATTTCCTGCTCTCAAGTAGCTGTGTATGTTCCTGCTGCTAAGTAGCTAAGCACTAGTATTGCAGCTGTGATGTCATGTAAGCTTCCAGCAGGGCAACAGCCACAGGATGCAGTCATTAGAAGGCATGTCTGGCTGAGGGAACAATCCTTTCCTGAACATGTCAAATCCAGTTTCCTTGATGCCAGTTTTGGACAAAAACTTTCTTTTGGTCCCAAGGCTGAGGCTGTGCTTAAGAAATTGGAGGATAAGGCCAAATCCATGGAAACAGTCAAGACTTTCTCAAAATCTAGCCCATTTGATTCAGCTGCAGCTACCCTACCAAACACTGCCCCCCCCCCCCCTCAGTCTAAGCTGAGAATGCTTCCATAAGGAAAGGAGCCAAAGGCAGCACCAGCGTCCAAGACTGTAGCAAACGGACTCCAGTAGGTATCGAAAAAGGAGAGTCATGACTCTTAAACGACACTCCCTTTCACCCTCCTTACATCCTTAAATCCCCCAACTTTCTCTTCCCAGTTTAGAACGACGACTGTCCCTCTTCCTCAAGAACTGGGCCCTCATTACTGGGATCTGTGGTTTCTGAAAATCATTTGTAGAGGTTATAAACTCTAGTTCAAACAGCCCTTTATTTATTCAGGATTTCCATGTATTCCTCCAAACCAAAAAGGAGAGGTCTTAAATAAGTTTCTGGGCACCCAAGTTTCAGTGGAACCTGTACCAACCTCTTTGCAAGGAAAAGGTTTTTACTCCAACCTTTCTGTAGTGCCCAGAAAAGATGGTACCTGGAGACCCATTCTAGATCTGTCAAGGCTCAACCGATTCCTGCAGGTTTTAAAAGTCAAAATGCTAGCACTACAAAAACTCTTACCCATTATCTCCCCCAGAGCCTTCATGGTAACCTTAGATCTAAAGATGTGTACCTCCACATCCCCATAGAAGAATCTCTTAGGAGGGTCTTAAGCTTCAGAGCAGGTGGGAGGCATGATCAATTATGTGCTACTATTTTGGCTTGTCTGTTGCACCCAGGGTTTTTCACAAAATGCCTAGCCCCAGTGATAGCCTTCTGCAAGACAAGGGCATTCATATTTATCCCTATTTAGACTATTGCCTCATTCAGGCAAAAGATCTAGAAAAGCTCAGAGCAGATCTGATGTATATCCAACCTATATACTGACCTACAGTGGGGTTCACTATCAGTACCCAAAATATACAGACCAACCCCACAAACAGGATTGTGTCTTGTGGGAGCTTTACTGTACTCATCTCTTCAGAAAGCCTTTATTCCTCCAGACAAGTTTAACTTTCTAACTCTGTACTTCAAAAAGCTCCTTGTCAGGAAATGTCTCTCAACCTCTTGATCCCCCTGGCCGGAATATGTATGTGGAAGCTGCAATGGTACCTCAATGTGTGGTGCCAGCATTCTCATTTTCTCACCTTCAGGATAGAACTTCTTCCTTGTTTCAGGAAAAAGTTTGCCTGATGGGGTCCAAGCATGCTCCCTCAGTGTGGGCCTTTTTTTCAGGTTAATCTGTCAGGGCCAAACTCTGACAATAGCTGCCTCAGAAATGGCCCTTGTGAGCCCACTACAACAGCTTTCAGACTCCCAAAAAAACAAGGCATCCACCTAAAAGAACTGATGGCAGTTATTAAAAAAAGGCTTAATTGCATTCGAAGAACAACGGAGTCCAGGCGTTCTGGTAAAGACCAAGACGGTACCACTGTTATGTGGTACATAAACAAGTGGGGAAACTCGCATAATTCCTTTGTTGCCTAGCCATGGACTTTTGGGGAAATGGCAAAACTTCTTAGGACTGCACTTCATGGCACAGTACCTACCAGGGGACACCAGTCGACTAGTGGATCACCTCAGCAGGAGCTTGTCAAGCCCTCATGAGTGGCAGCTTCATTTGTGTAGCCTTTCAGTATAGCCAGTGAATGAGGTGTGCCACAGATGGACCTTTTTGCCACCAAAAAAAAAAATTACTTGGAAAACTTTTGCTTCAGGACCAAAACAAGGTCAGTTCAGAAGACTGATGCCTTTTCCTTCCCCTGGACAGGCTTCTCTCTCTCTGCCCCCTAATACGCTTACTCCCCAGGGTACTGCTGAAGACAAGGGAAGAAGGGACAAGGGTCATTCTAATGACCCCAGACTGGCCAAGGCAGGACTAGTACCCCCAATTGCATAGCGTAGCCAACAGGGAACTGCTGCCACAGAGTGAAACTGTTAATACAGAACAAGGGTCCATAATGTATCCCAACCTGCACACACATACTTCAGGAGGAGGAGAAAGTTCTCTGGTAGTTGGGCCAGCTAAGGGCTTCCACATCAGGAAAATCCCATAAATTAGACCTGCAACAGTGAATACACTTTAGCATCTACATTTACGTTAAATGTACACAATTTGTGTTTTCTCTCCCATACCTCCTATACTGCCAGCCCTGGAGGACTGGTTGAATGCTGCTTGTCACCCTGATACCAAGCCATCAGTCCCTTAAAAAAATAAATAAAAAAATAAAATTAAAGCTTGCGCTTTTTTTTTTATCGGGTACCTCAGGCTAATAAATTTAATTTTTCTCATCTTGGAGATGATCTAGCTGCCATTTCAACTCATGCTGACAAACCGGGTGGTCCTCAATACAAACCCTCCACCCAGTGACATAGAAAGTAAAATGTTGGACTGAATTGGTAATGTTCTCTCCCACCTTGGCATTTAGAACTCTGAATTAACATTATGCTTTATCGTATGCACACACTGCAAGAGAATTGGCTTCCATTCTTCCTACAGAAGAAAACTCTTTTTTAACCAAACTCTTTCAACAGTTTTTCTGGTATCTGAACATGCTTTGAGTAGTATGTTTGATTGTGCAGATACTGTATGTGGGGCCACTGTTACAGTATTGAGAATATGTGCTTTGGTATGTAATGAAAAGTTGCTGATGAGCTAAAGTCTGAAAGTTTGGATTCAGCTTTAGATAAGGTTTTGTTTGGTTCTTCTGCTACCCATGGCCTCGTACAATATTATTAAAGAGAGAAATTGAGTCGGGGAATTTCTAAGATTTTTCATATACCCAAAGTCTTATTTTTTAGGCCTCCCTCTTACAGAAAAAAACAAAACTAGACTTTTTCTGGCAAAAAAAAAATGCAAAAAAGAGATGGGGATGGTAACAGCCAAAAAAAAAGTGCCTTTTCAGAAAAAGGGACAGGCAGTCTGTTCAGAATGACTGTACCAGCATACTTTACCCTCACCCATGTACAGATCAGACACAAGAACTGGCCCTCAACATTTCCCTTTGGCAGAAGGTTGTTAAAGACTCCTGGGAGTTGAGTGATGCAGGAGGGTTACAGATAGCACTGGATACAAAAAACACTTTTTAGGGCCATACCCCCCCTTTCCTGAGAACCAAACAGAATTTTTTTGTCAGGTTCTTCAGTCTGTAAACACCCAAGGAATCAATGGAATCAGTAGCTTTAAGTCACTGAGGGCAAAGGCTTCCACTCCAGAATGTTTCTGGTACCAAAGAAAAGAGGCCTCTTTGAGACCAGCACTTGATCTGTGTGATTAAATGATTAAATCTGTATGTGAAAGTTCCCAAGTTCAAAATGTGATCTTACCGAATTCCTCCTACGAGTTACTTGATAACTCCACATCTAAAAGGTGCTTACTACCCTGTTCAAGTAGCCATGGACTTCACAAAATTTCTAAGGTTGTCTGTCAGTGGGTCTCATGAAGTTCAAACACTTGGTTTATCTGTCGCTCAAAAGGTGTTCACAGAATGCCTAGCTCCAGTCTTGGCTTATTGCAGACTGCATGGCTTTTACGTTTCCTTAGATAGATGACTTGTTTATCTTTGCAGAGTCTTAACCTGCGTTAATGACCTGACATCTGGATAATGTCTTTTTTGGCCAGTTTGGACTTCTCTTTGAAAATTGCAAAATCCTCTTGTCTCACAGGATTGTGTTTCTCTGATGCCTTATAGATTCTTCTCTTCAAAAGGCCTTTTTTTAACACAAGGCAAGGTGGATTTTTATATGAAAAATGTCCTGACTTCTGCAAGATAATTTCTCCGCTTGCTAGGAATCGTGGCTTCTGTGATCATGTGATACCTCTAGCCAAATTACACATGAGAAAGGTCCACGTTTTTAAATACTACCTAACATTTGCATTCTCTAGAGTATCAAATTCCAGTTTAGTACCTTAATAAAAAGGGTACTGTTTTTCAGTGGCAGATTCAATTGAACCCAGGTCTCACTTTCTCTTTTCGAACCCCAAACCAGTCTCTCACCACTGACGTGCCAGATTTTACTTGGGAGCAGTTTCCAGATCTTTAATAGTGTAAGGCCCGTAAAATGTTTCGTACACATTTATTGTGATCCATGCCTTGAATTCTCTCCATTGTTTTTGATCCCCAGGATCTCTTCAAGTAATTACAAACAATACTACAGTCAGGTGGTGTATAAATAATCAGGAAAGTACATGGTCAGATCCCCTGTGCAGGCTGGCAGTGGTAGCTTGCAAGTTGGTGCTTAAGCAGTCATTAACCCTCCAGGCATTTTGCATTCTGTCAGAACAAACATAGTTGCAGACAGGTTGAGCAGGACCAGGACAGATTCTTGCAGATGGAAATTGAAAGTTGTGGTCCTTCAGGAATTTATCTTGTTTTGGGAACACTTAAAGTTTGACACCTTTCAAAGCAGGCAACTAAAATTTTGTTCCAGGGTCCTTGCAAGCAAGCCTTGAAACTAGATGCATTTTCATTCCCTTAGAAGGGAATGTTCCTTTAAGCATTTCACCCTTCCACTGATGTCCAGGATGTTTCAGAAGTATACTCCAAAGGTCATTGTGATGTGACCCCCTTTTGACCCTGGCAACGCTGGTTTTCCCTTCTTATGAAGTTGGCGAAGGTCCATTGCCACAAGCTTCCTCACAGTGGATGGTACTCTCTCACAAAACAGGAGAGGTTTGATGCACCTAAATATCAATCAAATTCAACTGAATGCCTGGATGATTAAGTTTTAATACCTTTTAGGTGCTTATGTCATGAGGATGTGCAGTAGGTACTGTAGGAGGCAAGAAAACCCGCAACTAAAAATCCTATATTGGTAAGTGGAAACTTTTTGTAAGTCGTTGCCTAACCAGTAACCAGGAGCTCATCAGGGATTTTGTACCATTGGTGCTCAGATATTTGTGAATTACTTTCCTGTGGCCTCTTACTCTTTTGTAAAAGTTCATCTTGCAGCCATTCAAGCATGCCTGCCTATGGATCCCTTTCTCTTTTTTATTGTTAATCAGTTCCTGAAAGGAGTTTTACACCAGGGATCTCCTCATAAACAAGTTGATCCTCCTTGATCTTTGGGTGTTTGCTGGAGAAACTGACCATCACCTTTTGAACCTGCTGTAAGCTTCTTGACTTGGAAAAATATACTCATCATTGCGCTGTCCTCTGAAAGAAGAGTATCTAGTTTCAAGCTCTCATGGTGTGTGGAACCCTATCTAATTTTTCCACAGGGATAGGGTCTCTCTATGGAAAAAAAACTCATTAATGTAAACTGGGTTCCTTTTTCTTAGGTGTAGGTTGAGCTTTGCTAGGACTATTCTCCAGGGGTTCCTGGATCCATATCCTCCCTTTCAGGTTGGATAGGCTTTGGTATTAAGCCCTTGTAGCTAAAGGGCTACTGCTGAATTGAGAATGCTGAATATATACAGTTGTGCATGTTGCACCTTCCCAGAACAGTAGATGTTGGAATTCTTCACAACTGCAGTAGCTACAACCGCCCTCCATTGTCTATTCTTATTTAGAGTTGTAGTTGGGATATAAAGTAGGGTTGTCTCTCTACTTTTGTTTCTTATTGATTGATTGTTTCAGGATTGTTAGGCTTTGCTGTCTTTGTATGGGCAAGAAAGTCCTGAAGAAAGCTTCATTCTTGACTACTGATTTCCTGCTTTGGGATTAACCATTCGGCAGTTGGAGTGAAGGAGTTTGGGAGGCAGACTTTTTTGAAGTTAGCTGATTTGTTTCCTAAGAAACAATCCATTTAGCCTAAAGCCTACGGCAGCACTGAGGTATTTGAACATCTACTGTAATTGCCAAGTGCAAGTTATACAACTGTACTCAATTTTTTTAAGTTCCTATGGTTAACTCAAAATGTTTGTTTTAATGTGTTTTGTAAAATCTGTTCGTCTTTCACCTCCTTCATAATCAGCGTTTGTTGGAGCTTTTCTGCCTGAGCTTCCACTGTAATTAGAAATTCAGTTTAGCGTCTTGGTAATCAAGACGTTAAGTAAGATTTTTACTTTGAGGCTGAAGAGACTAGACCTAGAGTGGTGGCAACAGTTGTGAAATATGACTAAGAAAATATTGGTGCCATGGAAATGTGCTCTGAAGTAATTGCTTTCAGAAATGGAAGAAAAAATGGTTATTTTGGGGGGAAAATAGATTGGGGGGGGTGATGGTTTAGAGGATTCCCACAGAGGACATGGGAAGCTTTTGAGATTCTTAACACATTTGTTAACAGTGCAGGGTAAGCTTCCAGTGTCTTTGCCAGTGCAGGGGTGGTTTGTTTGGATGGATATTTGTAGCATAGGTTCTCCCAAAGTTGAAGGCAATATTACTATAACAAGTAAGTTTTCTACTTGTAGAGTAGCTTTCCTTGATGTTCATCATGCATACAGCTGCAGTCATAACAGATGGGATCTCCTGCCGTCAGGCGGGTCCTCGGTCGGCTGAATTCCAAAGTCTAGGTCCGGTGTCCGTTGTCGTCGCTTTCTTTATTGACGTCAGTGCGACAGGGGTATATAAGACACAGCCAACGCCATTTTCTTCAGTCTTTTTTGCCGCACGGTGCCCGAAGCAGAAGCAGTTCGCAAGTGCCGGTCGGCCAGCTCCTGGAATTACGAAAATTTGGAAACCGAAGTCTTCTTAAAGCTAAGTACCCCGTTGGGGAAACTTTTCTTGCCTCAGACCGATGTCAGACAAAGTTAACAATTGTATTTCTTGTGGGAAGCAAATACCGCATAAGGATTTCCATTCCCTCTGTATACCTTGTTTAGGCCCAGACCACGATGTCTCGGGCTGTCGCTTTTGTGCTACTTTCAATAAACGCACTATTAAGCGTCGGGCGGAGTTCGCCCAGCACTTTTTTTGGTAAAGCTTTTGATTATAAAATGTCGTCTGAGATTCAGACTACCGTTTTGTCCAAAAAACGCAAGGACAAAGACTGACACGCGAGGTCCGCGGCCTCCACAGACACCATGCCAAAACCGGCTACACATGGTCCGGTTCTCAGCGAGGCGCCTACGCAGCCCCTGACTAATGACACTTCTCTGGCGGTGTCTTCTGTAACTGAGACCGCAGGTACCTTGGCCCATACCCTGACTACAGCTACCGAAGCCACTGTGACTGTTGAGCCTCTTAATGTGGACAGGTCCACTTCCACCCATGGTGTCTTCAGACCCTCATCTTCCTTTTCCATTAAGGCCTTTACTAAATCCAAATCAGCCATGCATCCCAAGAGGCCTGTTGCACAGGGCCCATCTCCAGGCCCCATGCCTAAAAAGCAGATGCTCAAAATGGCTGAGGATTTAATTACTCTTATCAGGGGTTCCCAACCCCCTCCGGACAAGAGACCCAGAGTGGAGGAAGATTCTCCCTCTTCTGACCAGGGCTCCATTATTTCAGAACATTCTGATGAAGAGGAGCACTCGTACTCTCCCTTTGAAGATTCTGATGCAGAGCAGTCCATTCCTTCTGTATCTCCCCCAGAGGATTTTTCTTTCGGGGAAACCTTGCATACGTTGAGGGAACACTTCCATTGGGAAGGCCAAGATTTTTCAGATTCCAAGAAAAGATTTAGGGAATTTCTTTTGCTACCTCAGCACAGACCTCTGGCGATCCCTCCTGTCCTGGACATACTTGATGATGTTTACTTGGAGGCTTGCCTTAATCTGGATTCCCTGCCTCCTGCCCCAGTCAAGCCTGATAGGTACTACAGAGTTCCTAACTCGCACCAATTTCTTTACAAAAGCCATAATGCTGACTCTGAAACCATTTCTCAAGGCTCCAAGGGAATGAAGGCCTCTACTGCTAAGAACCCATTACCTTCCGAAAGAGAGTCTAGATCCTTAGAAAGGTGGGGAAAAAAGGTATATACCTTGGCCACCCTAGCCATAAGGGCCTTAAATTGTCAGTTCCATATGCTTAAATATCAGCAGTTTCTGTTATCACAATTAAGGAATAAAATGTCACAACCTGAACAACCAGATTTGAAGGAGTTACAGGATATGATGCATAGTGCAGAACAAGTGGGTAAACACACATTACAATGTGGCTATGATGCTCTAGAGGCCTCAAGTAGAGCTGCTGTTACAGGATCAGTCATTCGTAGACATGCCTGGCTTAGGGAACCAACCTTGCCTGATCATGTTAAAGCTAAACTTCTAGATGCTCCTTTACAAAAGGATGTATTATTTGGTACTAATGCCGAGGAGATACTACGGAAAATGGAAGAAAAAGCTAAATCTATGGAAACTGTCAAAGCCTTTCTACAGGTACAACCACCACGTTTTAGCAGAAATTGGCCTTCAAAAAACTGGTCCTTTCCAGCCACGGAAAAACCCCAAAGAGGTAGATACAGGCACACAAGGGGCAGAGGACAATCTCAAGGATCATATAGAGGCAGACAATGGCAAACTCCAGCACCAAGAGGTGGCAAAGACAGTGCTCAACAATACAGGAAACAAACCCAATTACTTTCCCCTTTGCATGCCAAGCAAGTCTCAGCTGGCAGCACCCTTGGGAGGAAAACTGACATTATTTTCAAAAAATTGGCATATTATCACAACAGACAAATGGATCCTGGACGTTATAAACAGAGGCTACAGATTTCATTTTCACACACTTCCAAAAATGAGAGGCATGACGAACCTGCCACACAATCAAAGGGCAGACGCTCAAATACAAATTTCAAAGCTCATGGACATGAAAGCTATTCAAGAGGTACCTACTCACGAACAAGGTCAAGGTTTTTATTCCAGACTATTCCTGGTACCGAGGAAGGGAACCGATGGAGACCCATTTTGGACTTATCCATCCTAAACACATTTCTACTCGTACCAAAATTCAAGATGCTCACCTTGCAGCAGCTTCTTCCCATGCTGGGCAAGGAGTCTTAGCTGGTAACATTGGACCTCAAGGAGGCATACCTGCATGTCCCAATCAGACAAAACTGCAGAAGATGCATCAGATTTCTTGCAGGTTCAATCCACTATCAATTCTCTGCATTGCCCTTTGGCTTATCTACTGCGCCCAGAGTATTCACAAAATGCCTGGCATCAGTAATTGCCTACTGCAGACTTCAAGGGATACAAATTTACCCTTATTTGGACGATTGCCTGATCCAAGCGGACAGCAAACACATACTTTTGGAACATCTGGCTTATGTAACACGGTTATTGAATTCTCTGGGATCCACAGTCAACAAAGAGAAATCCAGGCTAACACCATCACAGAAAATAATTTTCCTGGGTGCCAACTTGGACACAAACACCCAGATGACCTATCTTACGCCAGAAAAACAGGGGCAACTAACTCAGTACTTCAAAATACTAGCAAATTGTACCAGGCTAACTGCAAGGAAAATCCTGCAGGCTCTGGGCTTCATGGCATCTTGCATTCTTCTAATCCCATGTGCAAAGTTGCATATGAGGAAACTTCAGTGGTACCTAAAAAACCTATGGTCTCAACACAGCCACAGTTTGGAAACAATAATACCACTAATCCCATGTTTGCAAAAGGAATTTCTATGGTGGGCCCAAGCATGCCAAACACAGGTCTACCATTCTGCAAGCCTCAAGCAAATAAAGTCATCACAACAGACGCTTCAGACTACGCCTGGGGGGCACACATGACAGACAGGTGCATTCAGGGCAAATGGTCCCAAAAGGAAAAGCACCTTCACATCAATCAAAAGGAAATGCTAGCAGTGATAAATGCAATTACAGCTTTCAAGGACATCCTGCATCCAGGGCAATTATTGATAAGAACAGACGACACCACAGTAATGTGGTACATAAACAAACAAGGAGGAACACATTCATACCCCCTGTGCAGGCTGGCCATGTCACTTTGGAACTTGGCTCTGGAATGGCAAATCGAACTTAAACCACAGTACTTGCTAGGTTTGGAAAACACGTTGGCAGACAATCTAAGCAGAAATATGACAGACCCGCACGAATGGAAGTTGCATCCTCAAGTGTTTACAAAGATAATCCAAGCGTGGGGAAGGCCAGACATAGATCTCTTTGCCTCCCACAGGAATCATCAATTGACAAAATTCTGCTCAAGGACATTCCATTCAAAGGCCTGGAGAGTGGACGCCCTTTCTTTCAGTTGGGCAGCACGGACCGTTTATGCCTTCCCACCTTTGCCTCTTCTGCCCAAGGTGCTCTTGAAAGCAAGAGCAGACAGACTGAAGATGATGCTGATTGCTCCAGACTGGGCAAGACAACACTGGTACCCACTCCTGAGGAGCCTAACACATTCTCCTCCCTGGACTCTACCTCTAATGCCTCTTCTACTGACTCAGCACAGCTACAAAACTCTTCACAGTCAATTGAAAACACTCAATCTGGCTGCATGGAAAATTCCTTAACACCACAACAGACCCTACTCTCCAAGGAGGTGCAGGATGTCATTTTGGAGGGCAGAAGGCCATCTACTAGAAAGGCTTACTCCGCAAAATGGAAACTGTTTTGCACTTGGAATGAGAAAGGCCAGGATCCTAGAAAACTGAATTTATCTCCGATATTACAGTATCTAGCTGAGCTGTTGAACAGTGGACTTTCATTTTCCTCCATTAAAATCCATGCCTCGGCCATTTCTGCTGAATACAACACTGATCCACCATTATTTTCCCACCCACTCTTAAGACAGTTCCTCAGAGGGGCTAAGAATATAAGACCTCCAAGGAAACAACCAATACCAGCCTGGGATCTTTAATTACATTCTAGAAAAGTTAACATTGCCTCCCTTTGAACCAGCTGCCTCAACAGATTTGCAATATTTGTCCTGGAAAACAGCTTTCCTTCTGGCCATTACCTCAGCTCGTAGGGTTTCGGAACTACAAGCCCTCATGGCTGTGCAGCCCTTTCTCATCTTCCATCCGGACAGGGTTTCCCTACGAACCAACCCGTCATTTATGCCTAAGGTAGTATCCAAGGTAGCTTTAAATCAGGCCATACACTTGTCTACCTTTTACCCCAATCCTCAAAACAAAGGGGAAAGGCTGCTACATTCCTTAGACATCCATAGACAGCTACGTTACTATTTGGACAGAACAAAGCCTTTCAGGAAATCAGAACAACTCTTTGTGTCCTATGCTGTAGGAGCTCAAGGGAAGCCAATTTCCAAACAGACTATTTCAAAATGGATAGGCCACTGCATACGGTTTTGTTGCTCCTTTCATGGTAAATCTGTACCTGCAGGCATCAGACCCCACTCCACAAGGGCCACAGCTACCTCTGCAGCCTTCCTCAGAGGAGTCCCTACCAAAGATATTTTGGAGGCAGCCACTTGGAGTTCTGTGCATACCTTCACTAAACACTACCACCTTCCCTTATACTCCAAAACTAGAGCAGGCTTTGCCACTGCTGTGTTGCAGGGCATTCTGGCTCCTCCCAGTTCCACCTAGTGCCTACCACCCTGTGCGTAGCTTTGGGATTCTACCCATCTGTTATGACTGCAGCTGTATGCACGATGAATATAGTACAGTTTTGTACCTACCATAAATGTAGATGTTAGAGTGCTAATACAGCTGCAGTCCAGGTTTCCCTCCCTCCTTCCCCTCTGGGTACAGACCTAATGGCTAACTCCTCATCTCACAACTTGATTGGGTTATCCTTCTATGGTGTATTTGCTTGCAACTACTGGTTTTTGATTATATTGCAATGCATGATTATATATTATATTTATTTATTTATGTGTATATATATATATATATATATATGTATATTTTTATATATATATGTGTGTGTATATATATATATATATATATATATATATATATATATATATATATATATATATATATATATATATATATATATGTGTATGTATATATATATTTTGCCTTCCTTCTGGGGGCACCTGACATCTGTGGCAAGAAAGACTGAAGAAAATGGCGTCGGCTGTGTCTTGTATACCCCTGTCGCACTGACGTCGGGAAAGAAAGCGACGACAACCGACGCTGGACCTAGACTTTGGAATTCGTCCGACTGAGGACCCGCCTGACGGCAGGAGAACCCATCTGTTCTGACTGCAGCTGTATTAGCACTCTTAACATCTACATTTATGGTAGGTACAAAACTGTACTTTCTGTTGACATTTTTCTGGTAGCACTGCAGAAGAAAGCTCTTTTTTTTAACCAAACTCTCTCAACAGTTTTATATCTATATTGATGCTGTCTTGATGTTTCTGACCTCCTTGAAGCCTGATTCAGCTCTGAAAAGGAGAAAAAGGTGAGAAAGATGCATATGTAACTACTGGAGTTGCTGTTGCTTTAGTTTGGCAAGTTTTATTTAGAGAGATCCTTTTAGCATCCAAACAGTGCTCCTCTTCTTTTAAAATTTAATCTCAATGGGTACTTTATTCAGTTGCATAAATGAAAGTAAGCAGATTTGATCTTTATTTTTTAAAGTAACACTGTAGTACTGAGGCACACTTTTTTTTTTTTTTTTTTTAAGTTGGATCTTTTTGCCTTTAAGCAGGGAGACGCTTTTATTGAAGGACCTAGTTCTCCATGACAGTGAATGGATTGAGTGAGAGGTTTCCTTTCTAAACCCCAGTTGTGGCACTAAATTTGGTGTAAATGTGAAGATTGTATAGTATTTCATAAATTTAAGTAAAATGAACAAAAAATGCCACTGAATGCAGTGTTAATTTCATTCTCTCTTTTTTTTTTTTTCCCCAGACTTGATAAAGTATTTCAAGTTCTCATTTTAGAACTTGGGACATTACATGAAAGGAATTTTTAAGAATTGCAACGAAACATGGATTACTACTCTGATAATTTTCCAAACAATGAAAGTCAAAAGGGAAAGAACTACGGTAACCCCAGTGAATATCTGAGAGAAAGTGAATATCAAAGAGGAAATATTTATGGAGCAAAAAATGACTACCCAACAGGAAACTACCGCGCAGAAAGTGGTTACAAGGGAAATGAGTATGGCACAGGAAATGACTATGGCAGACGGAATGACTATGGCATAGAGAACTATGGCAGGGGAAGTGACTATGGCACTGGGAACAACTATGGTATGGGAAATTCCTTTGACAGGGGGAAGGACTACGGCAGGGTGAGTGAGTATGGAACGGGCAATGACTATGGAAGTGGAAATAACTACAGCAGGGGAAATGATTATGGCATGAGAAACGAGTATGGTAGGGGGAATGATGGTGGCATGAGAAGTGATTTCGGCAGGCAGAATGATTATGGGAGGGGAAATGAGTATGGAAGGAGAAATGAAAATGTTGGTGAAAATGACTATTACTCTGGAAATGCCAGTCAGAGGGGTAGCATGGGGGGAAATGCTAATCGTTTGACAGAGGACTCCCAGGGAGGAAGTGCCAGTCGCACAGGAAACTTTAATCAAGCAGGAAGTGTCATCTGTCCTGGAAACTCTAACCGCACTGGAAACTTCAGTAACTCAGGGAATCCCACTCGATCAGGGAACTTTAATCGCTCTGGAGACTTAAGTCAGGCAGGAAACTCCATTCATGTGGAAGACCGCCTTCATACTGGACAGGGCAGTCACTTGGGAAATGCAACTGGAAACCGCTATCGTAGTGAAAATGATTATGTGCAAAATGAATATGGGCATGAAAAGGAATCTAAGAAGGAGCACTATGAAAAAGACACAGAGGAGGATCAAGATAAAGAAGAGGAACAGGAGTCTGAATTTCGTTGCACAGTAAGTACTTATCTGTTTTTAGTGAGCTGTGATGTGGGTGTACTGGTACAAGTGCTTAAACTTGTGGTGAAATGCTTAGTCTGATGTTTTCCCTTTCAGAACTGCTTGATTAGTTAAGAATCTGGTGTGTAATTTTTGATCTGAAGTAGTTAACTTCATTTGATCAGCAACCTGTGGGTATCGGATCCGATCCCGGATCCGAGCCGGCAGCTTTCCAAGCTATAAGATCCGAGCTCTCAGCTCCTCCCCTTTACCCAGAATACCCTGCTACCTCCCCCCAGTCCCCAGATCTCATTTGCCGCGGCTTTTGACAGCTTAAGTGATGAGCTCTTGGCATTGGTGAGAGTATTTAAAACTATTTTAAAATTCTTTTTCTTAATGTTTTTCGTGTGTGTGTGTGTGTCTAGTAGGCCCTTAGTTTTTTGTATCTGTATTTTTTGGAGTTTTTTTGTGGTAATTTGTTTTTTCCCTACCCTTTCTTGTGTGTGTGTGGGCGCGTTTCAACGTGCGATGGCTGAGGGGCCTAAGGCCTTTTTTTCTAAATGCACTGAGTGTGGTCATAAGCTGTCCCCCGTGGATGGCCACACTCAGTGCGTTCTCTGCCCTGGGGGTGGCCCACTTGTCTTCAGGCTGCCAAGTGTGTGCAGCCTTTAACCCCCGGGCTGTGAGGGATAGGAGGAATAAGTTAATTCTGGCAGAACACTTGCCCGCAGATTCTTCCTCCTCCTCTCCCTCAGCGGCACCAGCTGCGGCTGTCTAGCCTTCAGCTCCCCCCTCCCCTGGCAGGGACTCAACCTCCCTCTGTGTCCCAGGGAGAGGGGGACTCTTCTAGCAAAGAGAAAAAGCATAGGGAGAAGGACCGGCATAAGAGAATCTCACCCCTCTGCTCTGCCTGCTAAATTAGTTAGATCTTCCAGGAGGGTCTCCGGTTCTTCCCCCTCTCGGCTCCATTCTCCCCGCTTTTCTCCGGAGGAGGAGTCCCAGTCTCCCTCGAGGTCATCTAGGCAGCCTTCCCGGCCCGCCTCGACCTCTTCAAGGTCTATTCGAAGTATGTCTGATGCTGATATAGACCGGATGATGCGTCGATTCCTCCAGGCCCAAATGCAGATGGAGGTGCTCGTGCCTCTTCCCCCTCTGGGGGGGGGGGAGCTCGGCCCCTTTCTTTGCCCCAATTGCTCCTTCTCTGATTCACTATCTGGTTTCGGAGTCTTTGGATCCAAGTCTTCTCTGAGCCGGGGAGTCTGCGCAGACAGTGGTGGCTACTTCGCCGACCATATCCTCTAGTGTGTTGGATCCGACTTCTCATGGCCGAGAGCTGAGCTTCAGATCTGCAGGGGTCAGTGTGTCTTCTGCTCCATTTCGGTCGGAGCACTCTACCCTTTCGGGTCTGATCGCGTCGGCTCCGACTCTGGTCCTCACGTCGGAGCCAAGTTGGCTACTCTTGGAGCTAGGGGAGAGTGGCTCGCCCTCTGCTTTTGACGTGGTGGAGAGGGTGCTGTTTGAGTTCCAGGTCCCCGGTCCGGGCTGCGGATCCACCCCTCACTCCCTCGCATTTGGGCCGGTCATCCATCGTCCTGCCCCAGGGACATCCTGAGCCGATGCTCCAGTTGGTTCCCGTAGGGGAACAGGACCCCGTTGGTGAGGCCTCCTTGGACAGTCCCGCCGAGGAGGTCGCTCACAAACGAAAGTGCAAGAGGAGGCACTTGGACTCCCCCGAGTCCCTCACTGAGGACACAGACGTAGAGGAAGGGGAAGGTTCCCCAAGGTCACCCCCCTGAAGACGTCTCCTTTGGGGGACATTATGGAAATGCTGCGTATTAGAGGGGGTTGGTCAGCCCAAAAGCCTTCCTTGGATAAGTCTATTTCTGGAGGCGTTCGCAGGCCCGTCTACCTCTTGGGTGCGTCCCCCCCCCCCGGCTGATCCCCTGGTAGACTTGATTACTACCAGGGCTTGGAAGGAGCCGGACACCGTGGAGCCAATCCCTAGAAGATCGGACAGGATACTTAGTCCTCCCCCTGGCAAACGGGCATGGAATAAAGGTTCCCCAGTAGATGCCATGGTGGTGGCGGATGCCACTAAGAAGAAACTAGCGCAAGAAAGTTCCTTGGGCCATCCTCCTGATAAGGAGTCTTGGACGATGGACCGTATTGGAAAGCGGATGTTTGCTTTAGCCACCTTTTCTATAAGGGAGCTGAATTATCTGGCACACGTCATTAGACTCCAGTGGGATCTGATAAAAGAATGTGCTGGAGCTCCCCCAGAGTCCATGGCGGCCGAGGACAAACGGACTTTCTCGGCTCGCATGGCCACTCTAAAGTTAATTTCTAACACTTCCATGCGGCTTCTGTCCTATGCCACGGAGGGAGCGGCTGGAGCCAACGGGGCAGGGGTCGCCTTGCGGCGCCACACCTGGCTTCACCTTTGTGACTTTGCGGAACCCTTCAAGGCGTCCTTTGCGAACGCTCCATTTGATGGTTCTGCGCTATTTGGCAAAACCATCCGCGACATGCTGCTCCATAGCGAGAAAGACGGGAAGACGCTGTCTGCCGTCGGGATCCGCTTCTCGAATCGTCAAAGGTCCTTCTCAAGGAACCAGAGAGGACAAAAGAAGATGTGGTTCCAGATGTCCCAGCAGTCCCGTCCCGCTCCGAACCTTCGTCCTTCAGAGGCAGAGGAGGACAAGGTGGATGCCTGCCCAGGGGCAGAGGGGGGGGCGAAGAATTTTGGGTCCAGAGAACCCTTCTCGGACCGACCCGCGCAGCATTCCTGAGGGCTTGCCCGGCTGTCCTTCTCTGGAGGCAGTCGGGGGGCGGTTTTCGGAGCACCTACGAAGTTGGGAGTCCATTACGACAGATCGTTGGGTGCTCCGAATAATATCCAGAGGTTACACTATCCCCTTTCTGAATCTTCCCCCACTAACAAAAGCGCCTTCCCGATGTCCCACCCAATCAGAGGGAGGCTGCGGCTTCAGAAATAAAGAAGTTGCTAGAAAAAAGGGCCATCCAGCACGTCCCCCCCAGAGCAATCCGGGTTAGGCAATTACTCCAAGTTCTTTTTGGTGCCAAAAAAGACTGGGGACTTGAGGCCAATTCTCGACCTATCAACTCTAAACCTGTTCATTGCAAAAGAGAAATTCCAGATGGTCACTCTGCAATCTATTCTCCTCTTCTACAGGAGAACGACTGGATGTGCTCCATAGACCTCAAGGACGCGTACTACCACATTCTCATGGACAGACAGTCCACAAGGTTTCTCCGCTTTCAGCTAGGAGCCAGTCATTTTCAGTTCAAGGTTCTCCCGTTCGGACTCTCGACAGCCCCCATGGTATTCACGAAGGTCATGGCAGTTGTAGCAGCCCACCTGAGACTTCAGGGAATTCAGGTCTTTCCGTACCTCAATGACTGGCTCCTCACCGCCCCTACCAGGCATCTGCTCTGTTCCACCAGGGATTATTCCTTATCCTTGGCCCAGCATCTAGGCATTGCCATAAATTTTCAGAAGTCATCTCTTCATCCTGTGCAAGTTCTGGATTTCATAAGGGCCAGGATAAATACGCACCAGTCCAAAGCCTTTGACAGCGGACAGGTTGCGCAACTTGTCAATCCATGTAATAACGCTTCTACAGTCCCCAACCCCGCTTGCAGAGTTGGTCTTGAGAGCCCTAGGTTCCATGGCGGCAGCCATCAACTTTTCACCTCTGGCACGGTTACACATGAGAGTCCTTCAATGGACTCTTCAGGTTCAGTGGTCTCTCCTCCTTCACCCATTGGATTCTCCGATTCCCCTAAGCAGGGTTTGCAGGAACTCCCTTCTCTGGTGACTCCATTCCCAAGAGCTGCAGGAAGGGAGACCATTTGTGATGCCTCAACCCCAAGCCACGCTGACCATGGACACTTCTCGCCTCGGGTGGGGGGGCATTCCATGGGCAGAACCGTCCAAGGCACATGGACCCCGTTAGAGACCGTTCTGCATATCAGTGTCCTGGAGATGAGGGTGGTGCTTCTAGCGTTGGAAACCCTTCAAGACCTTCTTCCTCTGGGGACTATTGCAATTCAGTCAGACAACATGGCAGTAGTCTGGTACATCAACAAACAGGGAGGAACCAGATCTTACCCTCTTTGTCGAGAGGCTATGAGAGTTTGGGAATGGGCGATTTTCACCAATCGCTTTCTGATAGCAACGCACATTCCGGGTCGGTCCGACATTCTAGTGGAGAAGCTGAGTCGCTCGATCCTCACACCTTACGAGTGGTCTCTAAACCTATCAGTAGCGAATCAGATCTTTCTCAGATGGGGCAGCCTTGCTGCGATCTTTTCGCTTCTCCTTCAAATGCAAAATGCAGCGAGGTTTTCGCTCTTGATTCCCCCAACAGGGGAGAGCCCCAGAGATGGTCTGGCTCATGCTTGGCCCCCTAGTCTTCTTTATGCTTATCCTCCTCTTCCACTAATGACAAAATTTCTGCAGAAAGCTCATCGGTTGGGGAGCAAAATAATCCTCATAGCCCCATTTTGGCCTCACCAGATCTGGTTCCCTTACCTGCGGTCTCGCAGCGTAGCTCCTCCTTGGCTCTTGGATCCCATTCTGGATCTGATCACTCATCCTACGGGATTACAACCTCCTAACCTGGACAACTTCAAGGTAACTGCTTATTTGATCCAGTTCCACTGATAGCTAGGACTCCCGGTATCTCTTCTCCTGTAAAATCTATTCTGGTGGCGGTGCATACCAGGAAGATCTACAGAAGTAAATGGAAGCGTATTTCCATCTGGGCCAAACAATATGGATTTAGACCCCTTTACTTCTCCCATTCCAACTGTTTTTGAATTCTCTCCCATATTTTCTACCAAGGAGCCAGTGCTTCTACAGTCAAAGTCCAAATGGCAGCCATTTCCCATTTCCCCATAGGGGATAACCTTGGTCCCTTAGCGTCCGCTAAGATATGCAAAACCGTTTTGAAAGGCACCTTTCTGTTGAGACCTCCAGTCAGGAATGCGGTTCCCCCATGGGACTTGACCTTGGTTCTTCAAGCACTGACGGGCCCACCCTTTGAACCTGCAGCTTCAGTCTAGTTAAAATTCTTGTCTTGGAAGACTGCCTTCCTGATTGCAATTACTTCAGCCAGAAGGGTATCTGAACTTCAAGCCCTTTGTATGAAACCCCTGTATCTGGCCTTCCATAAGGACAGTATGTCTCAGGACTAACCCTTCATTCTTGCCTAAGGTGGCCTCAGAATCCAATATCAACCAAACCATTAACTTGCCTGTTTTCTTCCCCAACTTTCAGAACAAAGGGGAATACAGGTTGCACTTATTGGATGTGCACAGACAATTGAGTTTGTACTTGCACAGGACAGAGGCTACTCTGAAATCGGATCAACTCTTCATGTCTTTCGCTAAGCCATCTTTGGGAAAGCCTATTACGAAAGTTACCTTAGCGAGAGGGATATCACACTGCATCCTTCACACTTATTTAGCTTCTGGCCGGCCGGAACCCTTGGAGGTTCATGCCCACTCTACCCATTCTATGGCTGCTTTTGCAGCATTCTGGTCAAAAGTTCCTCTAGATGACATCTGCTCAGCAGTTACTTGGTCCTCTTCTCATACCTTCATTTCTCATTGTAAGTTGGATCTGATATCCAGAGGTAGGGCAGCATTTGGCTCCGCAGTGCTCCAGAATATCCTTCCTTGAGGACCGCCGAAGGTTTTTGGTAGCTGGGGACTCTGTCCCACAGGTTGCTGATCAAATGAAGTTAACTACTTCAGATTAAGAAGTTATGTACTCACCATAACGTTCCATCTGAGTAGGTAACTTAATTTGTCAGCAACCAACCCCCCCTCCTTCCCCCTAGCCTGTTTCATGGTTTATCCATGATGGAAGGTTTTCCTTTGTCATGCATTAGGTTAGTGTTCCTCTTTCGAGTGTCTTCGATGGTTGCTTTTTGTTGGATGCATATTTGGCAAACTCTGAGGACTGGAGGGAGGTAGCAGGGTATTATGGGTAAAGGGGGGGAGCTGAGAGCTCGGATCTTTTAGCTTGGAAAGCTGTCGGCTCGGATCCGAGGTCAGATAAGATACCCACAGGTTGCTGACAAATGAAGTTACCTACTCAGATGAAACGTTATGGTGAGTACGTAACTTCTTTTGTGGGTCTGTGCTCTATGCTATTCTCTCCTGTTATCTCAGTCCAGCTATTCATCTCTGAAACTTGTGCACTTGGTAGCATTTCAAGCCTCTGTTGTTGAGTATTGTAGCATCGTATGTCAGACTAAGATGATGTGCCTAGTTTCTGCATCCAACAGTTCTTTTTCGTCAGATTGTGGATAGCAAGCCAAACTTTTGTTCTGTAATTCCCTTGAACAGTGAGTAGCAAACTGAAGCTGTTAAAGTGTATGCCCCCCAGATCATGAACCATCCCGATTCCAGCATAGTCTGTACTGTTGTGAAAAGGAATATGATGTCATGCACTGCCACACATTCCAGCTTTTCAGTACGGTCATCTACATGCATAGGAGGCACAAACCTTAGAATAGTGCAACATCTTCAATGGTGGAGGTGGTTGAGCGTGCATGATGCATGAATTGGTGGCAGTTCCATTTTTGATGCAAATGCAATGCAGAACTGCTTTGGGAAGATTGAGGATACTGAGGGGAACCATTTATTGCACCTTCTTGTGTCCATGCCTGAAATAGATGTTCTTCATCTCACATTGCTGCAGTCCTAACACTTGGGTAGTCCGCTGTCCCTCGGTCGGCCCGAATATCAGAGTATAAGGCTGACGTCGGTCAAGGTGCATTTGACTGACATCAGAACGTCAGGGTACAAATGCGCATGACCGACGTCATATCCTCAGTCTTTTTTGCCGCATGGTGCGATGCAGAAGCAGTGTTGCAAGTGCCGTTCGGCGTTCTGAAATTTTTCTAATTGAGTTTCAGACCCGAAGTCAGAGTTGGTTAAGTACCCGTTGGGAATATTTTGTTTTTCTTGCCTCAGTGGTTTACGGATGTCAGAAAAAGTGAATAACTGTATTTCTTGTGGGAAGCGGATACGCATAGGGATTACCATAATTTGTGTATACCTTGTTTGGGACCTGAGCACGGCGTTGTTGGGTGTCGCTTTGTGCTAGGTTCAATAAGCACTATAAAGCGTAGGTTTGATTGTGCCAGGTTGGTCTTTGGGAAGCGGTGCAATTACAATATGCCGTCGGATGCTCCGGCGGCTTCCTCAAAGAAGCGCAAGGACAAGGCAGTTAAACCTAGGTTAGAGAGTCGTCCCGGACGCCGGTTCTTTAGAAGCGTCAGTGGAACGGTGGTTCCGGAGAGGCCTCTCTGGAGTCCCAGGGAGAAACTGTGTTTTACAGGATGTGGCCTCCCAGGAGGCAGGTCAGGCTGTAGGGGCTTCTCTGGTAACTGTACCCCTCCCTTCCTAAGGTGTCTAGGCCCTCTCTTCTGCTTCCAAGGCTTCTCCTAGAGGCAGGTCTAGTTTTGCTTCTGTGGGTGTCACTCCTAGTTCTTCAGGTTCAGTGCCCAAGAAGCACATGCTTAAAATGGCGGAAGATTTAATTACTTTGATTAGAGGCTCTATGCCCCTCCTGATAAGAGGCCTAGGATGGAACCTGTGTTGGGGATTATGAGCAGGCTTGGATGTGTCTGAGTCTTCTGAAGACTTGCAGGAGTATTCTCATTATTCTGATTGTGCTGTGGTTGATTCTACTCATTCTACTTCTCCTCCTGTGGATTTTTCTTTTACAGAGACCCTTCTCTCCATGGGAGGGCATTTTAAATGGGAAGGTCAGGATTTCTCTGATTCCAGGAAAAGGCTTAGGGAATTTTTGTTTTACCCCAGCATAGGCCTTTAGCTATACCTCCTGTTCTGAATGTGGTGGAAGATGTGTTTGCAGAGGCTTCTCTTAATCCTGATTCTTTGCCTCCTGCTCCTGTTAAACCAGATAGGTATTACAGGGTGCCTGAAGCTCATAAGTATCTTTTAAGAGTCCTAGGGCAGACCCAGAAACTGTTAGCCAGGGGCCTAAGGGTGTTAAGGCTTCTGTTGTCAAGAATCCAGTTCCGGCAGATAAAGAGGCCAGGGCCTTGGATAGGTGGGGAAAGAAAGTTTATACTTCTTCCACTCTAGCCATGAGTGCTTTGAATTGCCAGTTTCACATGTTGAAATATCAAAATTATCTCCTTTCACAGTTGAAATCTAAGGTTGATGCTCTGGCGGAAGGTATTGATTGTAAAGAGTTACAAGATTTAGTGCATGTTTCTGAACAGGTGGGTAAGCATTCTTTGCAATGTGGTTTTGATGCTGTTCAGGCCTCGTCTAGGGTGGCTGCCACTGGGTCAGTTCTTCGCAGGCATGCCTGGCTGAGGGATCAAAATTTATCTGACCATGTTAAAACTAGGATTTTGGATGCCCCTTTGCAATCTGATGTCTTGTTTGGTTCTCCTGTTGAGGCAGTTTTAAAGAAAATGGAAGACAAGGCTAAGTCTATGCAGACTGTTAAAGATTTTTTGCAGGTTCAGCCTCCAAAGTTTAGTAGAAATTGGCCTACTAAAGGGTGGGCGTATCCTTCTTATGATTCCCAGTCTAGGGGTAGATCTAGACGTGGCAGGGGCAGAGGTCAGGGCTTTTTCAGGCCTAGAACAGGGAGTTCTCCTGCGCAGTCTTCGGGTGAGGGCAGGGGTCAGTCCTTTCGTAAACAGACCCAATGACCTACCTTTTCAGCTGCCAGAACCTTCTCGCCTGGCAGCACCTTTGGGAGGAAGGTTGGCACTTTTCAAAGAAAATTGGAGTTTGATTACCCAAGACAGATGGGTACTGGATATCATACATCACGGTTACAGGTTTTATTTCCATACCTTGCCTCCTTTCAAAGGCATGCCAGACATTCCTCCTCAACAAAGAATAGAGGCTCACAAGCAAATTTCTCTGTTACTCCAAATAGGGGCCATACAGCGGGTTCCTATGCCAGAAAGGGGCCTAGGATTTTATTCTCGCCTATTCCTTGTGCTTAAATAGGGGAACACGTGGAGCACAATTTTGGATTTATCTATCCTCAACACTTCTCTGGACATTCCCAAGTTCAAAATGTTGGCGTTACAACAGCTTTTACCTCTACTGGGCAAGGATCACTGGATGGTAACTTTGGATCTCAAGGAGGCTTACCTTCATGTTCCTATCAGGCTAAGTTGCAGGAAATATCTGCGTTTTGACTGGGACTTCTCACTATCAGTTCTCTGCATTGCCCTTTGGCTTATCTACTGCGCCCAGAGTATTTACGAAAGTTCTGGCTCCAGTGATAGCTTTCTTCAGGCTAAAAGGAATACAGATCTATCCTTATTTGGACGATTGCCTGATTCTGGCTCAAGGAAGGAACTTCTTCGTCATTTGGAATATGTGATAGCAGTGCTAAGATGCCTGGGGTATTCTGTGAACGAAATAAAGTCCAGTCTAGTACCCTCTCAAGACATGTGCTTTCTGGGTGTAAGACTGAATACAGCATCCCAGATGGCCTTTCTAACCCCGGACAAACAAAAGAATCTTTCCCTTTACTTCCATCATCTATCTCTTCAGTCCGGGCTGACTGCAAGGACAGTCCTTCAAGCCTTAGGGTTCATGGCATCTTGTATTCTGGTGCTTCCCAATGCCAAACTGCATATGAGGAAGTTGCAATGGTATCTCAAAAATGTATGGACACAGCACTGCCAGCATCTGGACACTGTCATTCAAATAATACCTTGCATTCAAAAGGAATTTTTGTGGTGGGCTCAGGAATGTCACCTAAACAAGGGACTCTCTGTGACCCGGCCAGAGGCGAGTCAAATTCTAACGACAGATGCCTCAGACAAAGCTTGGGAAGCTCATCTAAACGGAAAGTGGATACAAGACAAGTGGCCTGTCAGACTACAGCATCTACATATCAACTTGAAGGAGATGTTAGCAGTCCAGTTTGCATTAATAGCTTTCAAGGATTTACTTCTTCCAGGGCAGGTGTTGATTCTAACAGACAACACAACTGTCATGTGGTACATCAACAAGCAAGGGGGAACACATTCTTATCCTCTATGCAGGCAAGCAATGGTTTTGTGGGAGACTGCTCTCAGTTTACAACTAAGTCTTCAGGCAAGGTTTCTGCCAGGAGCACAGAACTCCTTAGCAGATGTGTTTAAGCAGACAAATCATGGATCCCCACGAGTGGAAACTGGATCTTCATGTATTTCAGAAATTGACAGTGTCCTGGGGAACTCCAGACATAGATCTGTTCTCTTCTCCACTAAACCACCAGCTCTCCTCCCAAAGGTACTTCTAAAGGTCAGACAGGACAAGCCAAGGATGATTTTGATAGCTCCAGATTGGCCTCGACAGCACTGGTACCCATTACTGAGAAGTCTAGTACAGAAGCCTCCATGGCCTTTGCCTTTGATTCCACATCTGTTGTCCCAGGAGGACAGTCATTTGCTCAATGTCAAACTTCACTCTCTTCACCTAACAGCATGGCATATTCTGTTTTAAACCGTAGAGGGTCTCAACTTCCACAACAAGTTTTGAATGTGATTTTGGAAGCTAGAAGGCCTAGTACAAGGAAAGTGTACGCAGATAAATGGAAGAGATTTTTATTTTGGAGTGCAGTAAAAGATTTTGATGTTTCTGAGCCTAATTTGAGTGTGGCTCTTCAATATCTTACTGAGTTACTGGACAAAGGTTTGTCTTTCTCTTCTATTAAGGTTCATGCTGCAGCAATTTCAGCTCACTACGACTGTGACCCACCATTGTTTTCTCATCCTTTGTTCAGGCAATTTCTTAGAGGGGCAAAGAATATAAGACCCCCACGAAGGGCTCCTACTCCTGCTTGGGATCTCAATTTTGTGTTGGAGAAACTCACTCTACAACCTTTTGAGCCTGCAGCTACTGCTGAGTTGAAATATTTGTCATGGAAGACTGCTTTTTTGTTGGCCATTACCTCTGCAAGAAGGGTTTCTGAATTGCAGGCCCTTATGGCAGTTGAGCCTTTCTTAATTTTCCATAAGGATAAGGTATCTTTACGTACTAATCCTTCCTTTATGCCTAAAGTGGTTTCTAGTGTGGCTTTAAACCAAACTATTCATTTGCCTACTTTTTATGCAAATCCCCAAACTAAAGGGGAAAAGATTTTGCACACTTTAGATGTACATAGGCAGTTGCGATATTATTTGGACAGAACTAAAGGGTTCAGACAATCTCAGCAGTTATTAGTTTCTTTTGCTTTGTGCTCTCAGGGCAAGCCCATGTCAAAACAAACTATTTCTAAGTGGATTGGATTTTGCATTGCTTTCTGTTATTCCCATCATGGCAAAGAGATTCCAGCTGGGATTAGGCCTCATTCCACTAGGGCTACTGCCACTTCAACAGCTTTTTGAGGGGTGGCTACTAAGGATATTTTGGAGGCAGCCACTTGGAGTTCAGTGCATACCTTCTCTAGGCATTACCACCTTCCACTGTACTGTAAATCCAGGGCTGGTTTTGCCACTGCTGTGTTGCAGGGCATTTTGGCAGCTCCTGCTTTATTATAGTTTAGCCATCCTCCCTTACCTCTGCTTTGGGATTCTACCCAAGTGTTAGGACTGCAGCAATGTGAGATGAAGAACATAGTACAGTTTTGTACCTACCATAAATGTAGATGTTCGAAGATCCACATTGCTGCAGTCCAACCTCCTTCCCCTCTGTAGTTTGAGGTGGTTGTGTGGGTTGGGTTATCCATCTGAGGTATAATAGTATAATTGTATATATTGTATATATTGCACATATTTTTGGTGTTAGGCTGGTTGGTTGTTAAGTTGTTGTCTATGGGTTTTGACCTTTCTTTTTAGGGTCTTCTGACATCTGGGGCAAGAAAAGACTGAGGATATGACGTCGGTCATGCGCATTTGTACCCTGACGTTCTGATGTCAGTCAAATGCGCCTTGACCGACGTCAGCCTTATACTCTGATATTCGGGCCGACCGAGGGACAGCGGACTACCCAAGTGTTAGGACTGCAGCAATGTGGATCTTCGAACATCTACATTTATGGTAGGTACAAAACTGTACTTTTTGCTGCGTCCATGTGTTGCAAATTCTGTATAATGCAGCAGGGGGTTGAGTTAGGCCCCTGTCTCTGCCTCAGTTCTCAGAGTCCATGAGAAATGGTGCATCCTGGGATTTTCAGTACCCTTTTTTAAACAACTTGAAGTTTTGTGCTTCTTATGAGACATTACTGAGTTTCCTTAGCCATTGTTTGATTTTTTTTTTTGCCATCCTGACTAAAGATTCTTTTCCCTAGTCCTCCTCTGGGCTTTCTTGTACCAAGATTAGGAATTCAGCCTCTTGGCATCCTTGGTGTATGGTGGGACTTGTTTCACTGGTGTAGGTGTGTACCCTTAGGTGAACATGTCATGATGGAGGACCCAAGCCATTGACACCAGTTCAGTTGTCTCCCTCGTCGGTTCTGCCTTTAAGAGGTTTGCTTGTAAATGCTGCTGCCACATTATCCAAGATCTATCATTCACCTTTTGGATACTTGCCCCCCGAACACATACATGCATTAAGTAAGGAAAGTCCTGCTTGTCGTGGAAAGACTGTTTGCATTATAAGTTGTGGTGGGCTTCTGGGTCCTCAGTCATCCTTATTTCTGAGAGTAATAAGTGTCATAAAATGTCCTTTTTACAGGTCACTCTGTATGATCCCTCTATTTGGAAAAGTCATTGGACTGGGTCCTTCGTGGATTGAAATGTAGACCTGTTGTCCTTTACTGGAACTGACTTGAATGACTGAGGAAGAGCCAGGCGCTTTGGATTGGATTAAGCCATCATCGGAAACTGCTGATGCATGGATATTACTTTGCATGCTGGAAGCATGTTGAAATTTCCATTTGACTACAGAGGAAGGCCTTCACTGAGTAGTGTAAACATAAGCATACTGGAGCTGATTGTTACCTACAAAGGGCTAAAGAATTATAGTGCCAGAGACCATAGCATTCTGTTGGATTGCTGTCTCATAGGGTGTCTGAAGTCTTAACAAAATGGGTAAGCAGGTGTAATTGTCACACTATGTAGATCCCTCACTTTTCAGTCTGTCTTGGCCACATTCCATTTCCTTTCCCCCATTACACGAAGCACTGAAAAGGCTTTCAGCCATTCCTCTTGATTCTGATGTCAATGAGGAGTTAGTTAATACCCTTGGTACAACTTCATCATTGAGCTGCCATAAGGCTGTTTGTATTTTTTATTGTGCTGACTATATGGTTATGGCGGCAGGCTAGAACTTGTGCTTTATCTGCATAGCATGGCTAATAATATCCCTCAAGAAGGAATAGAAGCTTGCGTAGGCTGCCTTTGATGCATCTTTTCTTGTGTAGGATGTGTTTGAACAGGCCTTCTGGTACCCATTTGAATATCTCCAGAAGAGGAAGCAGGTTCTTACTGTAGTAGAAGAATCCTCCATATCATTTTAGACCAGGTTAACCCCCTTGAGAGAAGACCCTTACAATGATTGAGGTACTTCCTTAAGTATGTTTCGGATTTGCATGTCCAAGCTGTGCTATTTGTCTCCTAGGAGAGTGCCCTCCTTTCTCAGTTGCTGGAAAGGATTTAATTTATGACAAAGGGATGCAGTTAGGTCTCCCCAGCTAGGGCAAAGCCCTTGTAGAGAACCATATTTTTTCTCTGTTGGTCAAAACCTGCAGTCTTAGCAGTGCCAGGTTCTTTCCCTAGAAAGCACTTCATTCAGGTACCAGGGTGTCTTTGCAGTGCTGTGACTGTTGCAGTCTGTTATCCTCTGAGGGCTGCACATACAGGCTATCCCACTGTCTTCACTACAGAAGGAGTACGTTATTTCCATTTCTTCCCTGACTTCATTTACGTTGGACACATCTACATCATATTGCGGGTGACTCTCTAGAGTTGTTATCCTGCTGGCTACTTGATGGTGCCAGTTGACATAATGAATACCTTGTGATACTTAAGTTTGTCAAGGAACATTTGGGAGGTTCCTTAAGGTCACTTTATGTAAACATAATTTTCAGTGCAGTGCTGCTAGTTGGTTTCTTTCATTTTTTCCCGTGGTGTTGTCTTGTGAAACGGACCTTGCAGAAGGAATTTTTGTGCTTCATTATCTATCTATTTTGGCTGTTAGCAGCCCCATCTTGGCTCTCTATTCATTACAAATACTTTTATTAGGGCAAGACTGTTCTGCTCCAGCATTAGTTTATTCCTGTGGTAAGTAGGGTCTGCGAGATCCTACTTCTGGGAGCATGGACAAAGGATGTCAATGCAGGCCCAAGCATTTTGTGGCTTCTAAGACTTGTCAGTCTTTACCTTTACTGCAGTTTTGCAATTCTGATTCTGTGAGTTTCAGTGGCTGCAGCCACCACATAGTCATGTTCCGGTCGATGGGCACTTCTTACTCAACACTGATGTCATGCAGTGGTGGTTTTTCTCCATTAACTGTAATATGGACCTTTCACTCCTGCGTCTGTGATTTAACACTTCACTGAAGGGAATGGGTACCCTACTTTCTCTTTTTCGTGTTACCAGGAAATAGACCCAAGGAATGAGTTATGCGCAAGAACTAAGTAGAGATGAAAGTAGTGCTGCTTGCCATTTCTTCTCCTTATTTTGCTTGTCAAAGTCTGTCTTGGCATGTCTGAAGGGCAGGGCAGCAGACACGTCATCCAGAAAGATTATGCACACCTGGTATTTGGTTGTAGACTTGGACATCACTGTCAAGTCATTCATTTTGTGTGGGAGAGGAGCTTGCATACAAATTCCTTGAGGCATTTCTCCATTATTGCCTGTTCATAGTCTTCCAGAAACTGACTTTTATTTATTTTATCACACACAGAGTGGTTCTCCCATTCTTCTTGGAGCAGCAAAAGGAAGATGTTAGAGATGTTCTTCGTCTTCCATTGCTGCAGTCCTAACAATTGGGTATAGTCCGCATCCAGTCGGCCCGAATACCAGAGTATAAGGCTGACGTCGGTCATGGCGCATTAGACTGACGTCAGTACGTCAGGGTACTAATGCGCATGACCGGCGTCCTATCCTCAGTCTTTTTTGCCGCGGGGGCCGATGCAGAAGCAGTTTTGCGAGTGCAGGTTGGCGTTCTGAGATATTTCGAAACGGAGTTTCAGACCGAATCAGAGTTGGCTAAGTACCCGTTGGGAACATTTTGGTTTTTCTTGCCTCAGTATTTAACGGATGTCAGAAAAAGTGAATAACTGTATTTCTTGTGGGAAACAGATACCGCATAAGGATTTCCATACTTTGTGTATACCTTGTTTAGGGCCTGAGCACGGCGTTGTTGGTCGCCGCTGTTGTGGTAGGTTTAACAAGCGCACTATTAAGAGGAGGTTAGACTGTGCCAGGTTGGTGTTTGGGAAGCGTTGCAATTATAAAATGCCGTCGGATGCTCCGACGCCCGCTTCATCCAAGAAGCGCAAGGACAAAACAGCGAAGCCTAGGGTTGAAGAACCGGCAGTCCCGGACGTCGGTTCTTTAGGAGGCTCAGTGGAGCCAGAGGTTTTGCCAGGAGTTTCTATGGAGTCTCCGGCAGAAACTTTACTGTTACAAGATGTCCCATCTCAGGAGGCAGGCCAGGCTGAAGGGGCTTCTCAAGGGCCTTTTCTTCCCTCTTGTCCCACAGTAATTAGAGCCTCTCCTTCTGTTGCTAAAGCTTCTTTTAGAGGTAGGCCAATTTCAGCTTCAGTGGGGGCTTCTCCTAGCTTTTCGGGTTCTGTACCTAAGAAACATATGCTTAAAATGGCAGAAGATTTGATTACTATGATTAGAGGTTCTATGGGCCCTCCTGCTAAGAGGCCTAGGGTGGAGCCGGAGTTTGCCAGATTTGAACAAGGTTCAGAGGCTTCTGAGTCCTCTGCGGATGATTTACAGGAGTATCCTCCTTATTCTGATTCTGATGAGGATGATGCCACTCCTTGGCTTCTCCTCCTGAGGATTTTCATTTTCAGAGACTCTGCATTCCATGAGGGAGCACTTTAAATGGGAAGGCCAGGATTACTCTGATTCAGGAAGAGGCTTAGGAATTCTTGTTTTACCCCAGCATAGGCCCTTAGCTATACCTCCTGTGTTGACTGTGGTGGAAGATGTTTTGCAGAGGCTTCCTGAACCCTGATTCTTTGCCTCCTGCTCCTGTTAAACCTGATAGGTACTATAGGGTGCCTGAAGCTCATAAGTATTTGTTTAAGAGTCCTAGGGCGGACCCAGAAACTGTTTCTCAGGGGCCTAAAGGTGTTAAAGCCTCTGTGGTTAGAAATCCTGTTCCCACTGACAAGGAGGCTAGGGCTTTGGATAGGTGGGGTAAGAAACTGTATACTTCTTCCACTCTAGCCATGAGAGCATTGAATTGTCAGTTCCACATGCTGAAATATCAAAATTATCTCCTTTCTCAATTGAAGTCTAAGGTGGATGCTTTGGCGGAAGGTATTGAGTGTAAAGAGTTGCTGGATTTGGTTTATGTGTCTGAACAAGTGGGCAAGCATTCTTTGCAATGTGGCTTTGATGCTGTGCAGGCCTCCTCGAGGGTGGCTGCCACTAGTTCTGTTCTTCGCAGGCATGCCTGGTTAAGAGATCAGAATTTGGCTGAGCATGTTAAGACAAGGATTTTGGATGCACCTTTACAGTCTGATGTGTTGTTTGGTTCGCCTGTGGAAGCAGTTTTAAAGAAAATGGAGGACAAAGCTAAATCTATGCAAACTGTTAAGAATTTTTTGCAGGTACAGCCACGAAGTTTAGTAGAAATTGGCCTGCTAAGGGGTGGACTTATCCTGCTTATGACTCCCAGTCTAGGGGTAGGTCTAGGCGTGGTAGGGGCAGGGCTCAAGGTTCTTTTAGGTCTAGAACAGGAGTTCACCTGCTCAGACTTCTAGTGAGGGCAGGGGTCAGTCCTTTCGTAAGCAGACCCAATGACCTGCCTTTTCAGCTGCCAGTAGATTCTCGTCTGGCAGCTCCTTTGGGAGGACGACTGTCTCTTTTCAAAGAAAATTGGGATTTAATTACTCAAGACAGATGGGTGTTGGACATTATTCACCACGGTTACAGGTTTTATTTCCATACAATGCCCCTTTCAAAGGCATGCCAGACGTTCCTCCTCCACAAAGAAAAGAGGCTCACAAGCAAGTTTCTCAGTTACTCAAAATGGGGCCATTCAGCCAGTCCCTGTATCAGAAAGGGGCCTAGGATTTTATTCCCGCATGTTCCTAGTACCAAAGAAGGGGAACACGTGGAGACCAATTTTGGATTTATCTCTCCTCAACACTTATCTGGACATTCCCAAGTTCAAGATGTTGACGTTACAACAGCTTTTACCTCTGCTGGGCAAAGATCACTGGATGGTAACTTTAGATCTCAAGGAAGCTTACCTTCATGTGCCTATCAGGCTAAGTTGCAGGAAGTATCTGCGGTTTCGAGCTGGAGATTCTCATTATCAGTTCTCTGCATTGCCCTTTGGCTTATCTACTGCGCCCAGAGTATTCACCAAGGTTCTGGCTCCAGTGATAGCTTACTTCAGGCTACAAGGAATTCAAATCTATCCTTACTTAGACGACTGCCTGATTCTGGCTCAAGAAAAGGAAGACCTTCTACAGCATCTGGAATATGTTATAGCAGTGCTAAGATGCCTAGGGTATTCTGTGAGCGAAATAAAGTCCAGTCTAGTACCCTCTCAAGACATGTGCTTTCTGGGTGTGAGACTGAATACAGCGCCCAGATGGCCTTTTAACCCCGGACAAACAAATGAGTCTATCACTTTACTTCCATCATCTATCTCATCAGTCCGTGCTGACTGCAGAGACAGTCCTTCAAGCATTAGGGTTCATGGCATCTTGTATTCTGGTGCTTCCCAATGCCAAACTGCATATGAGGAAGTTACAATGGTATCTCAAAAATGTATGGACACAGCACTGCCAGGATTTAGACACTGTCATTCCCATAATACCTTGCCTTCAAAGGGAATTTTTGTGGTGGGCTCAGGAATGTCACCTAAACAAGGGACTCTCTGTGACCCGGCCAGAGGCGAGTCAGATTTTAACGACAGATGCCTCGGACATTGCTTGGGGAGCTCATCTACTTGGAAAGTGGATACAAGACAAGTAGCCTGCCAGACTACAGCATCTACATATCAACATGAAGGAGATGTTAGCAGTCCAGTTCGCTTTACTGGCTTTCAAGGAGTTACTTCTTCCAGGACAGGTGTTGATTCTAACAGACAACACAACTGTCATGTGGTACATCAACAAGCAAGGGGAAACACATTCTTATCCTCTATGCAGGCAAGCAATGATTTTATGGGAGATTGCGCTAAGCTTGCAACTAACTCTTCAGGCAAGGTTTCTGCCAGGAGCACAGAACTCCTTAGCAGATGTGTTAAGCAGACGAATCATGGATCCCCACGAGTGGAAACTGGATCTTCATGTATTTCAGACATTGACAGTGTCATGGGGAACTCCAGACATAGATCTGTTCGCTTCTCCACTAAACCACCAGCTGCCAAAGTATTGCACGAAGGGGTTTCATCACACAGCTTGGAAAGTGGATGCTCTGTCTTTCAGTTGGGAAAATCTTCATGTGTATGCCTTTCCACCTCTGCCTCTTCTTCCAAAGGTGCTATTAAAGGTCAGACAAGACAGGCCAAGGATGATTTTGGTAGCTCCAGATTGGCCTCGGCAACACTGGTACCCACTACTACGAGTCTGGTAAAGAAGCCTCCATGGCCTTTACCTCTGATTCCTCATCTGTTATCTCAGGAGGACGGTCATCTGCTCAATGTCAAGCTTCACTCTCTTCATCTAACAGCCTGGCATATTCTGTGTTGAAACACAGCAGGTCTCAACTTCCTCAACAAGTTTTAAATGTGATTATGGAAGCTAGGCGACCTAGTACAAGGAGAGTGTACGCAGCAAAATGGAAGAGATTTTTATTTTGGAGTGCAGCAAGGAATTTGGAGATTTCTGAGCCTAATTTGAGTGTGGCTCTTCAATATCTTATCGAGTTATTGGACAAAGGGTTGTCCTTCTCTTCTATTAAGATTCATGCTGCAGCAATTTCAGCTCACTATGATTGTGACCCGCCTTTGTTTTCACATCCTTTGTTCAAGCAGTTTCTTAGAGGGGCAAAGAATATAAGACCCCCACGTAGAGCTCCTACTCCTGCTTGGGATCTCAATTTTGTGTTGGAAAAACTTACTCTACAACCTTTTGAGCCTCGGCTACTGCTGAATTGAAATATTTGTCATGGAAGACTGCTTTTTTGTTGGCTATTACTTCTGCAAGAAGGGTGTCTGAGTTGCAGGCCCTTATGGCAGTCGAGCCCTTTTTGATTTTCCATAAGGATAGGGTATCATTACGCACTAATCCTTCCTTTATGCCTAAGGTGGTTTCTAGTGTGGCTTTAAACCAGACTATTCATTTGCCTACTTTTTATGCAGACCCCCAAAATAAAGGGGAAAGATTTTGCATACTTTAGATGTACACAGGCAATTGCGTTATTACTTAAGCAGGACTAAGGATTTTAGACAGTCTCAGCAGTTGTTTGTTTCTTTTGCTTTGAGTTCGCAGGGCAAGCCTGTGTCAAAACAAACTATTTCTAGGTGGATTGGCTTTTGCATTGCATTTTGTTATTCCCATCATGGCAAGGAGGTTCCAGCTGGGATTAGGCCTCATTCCACTAGGGCTACTGCCACTTCAACAGCATTTCTACGGGGTGGCAACTAAGGATATTTTGGAAGCAGCTACTTGGAGTTCAGTGCATACTTTCTCTAAGCATTATCACCTTCCTATCTACTCTAAGTCTAGGGCTGGTTTTGCCACAGCTGTTTTGCAAGGCATGTTGTCAGCTCCTGCTTCTTTATGATTTGCCAGCCTCCCTTACCTCTGCTTTGGGATTCTACCCAATTGTTAGGACTGCAGCAATGGAAGACGAAGAACATAGTACAGTTTTGTACCTACCATAAATGTAGATGTTCGAGGATTCCATTGCTGCAGTCCAATTTACTTCCTCCTTCCCCTCTGTGTTTAGGGGTGGTAGTGTAGGTGAGCTTACCTGCTTATATTTTTGTATATATTGTTCATGTTTTGGTGCAGGTTTTTTTTGGGCCTTGTCTTTTTAGGGTCTTCTGACATCTGGGGCAAGAAAAGACTGAGGATAGGACGCCGGTCATGCGCATTAGTACCCTGACGTACTGACGTCAGTCTAATGCGCCATGACCGACGTCAGCCTTATACTCTGGTATTCGGGCCGACTGGATGCGGACTATACCCAATTGTTAGGACTGCAGCAATGGAATCCTCGAACATCTACATTTATGGTAGGTACAAAACTGTACTTTTTCACTCCACTCATAAGAGGTGATGTGGTAGGTCTGCATTCTTTTTTGTAATGCACCTAAGCAAAAAAAATTCAGAAAAGAAATAAACAGAGCTAATTTATCTTGGTTTTGGAGTCAAAGAAGGTTGTAGCTTTCAGGCGTTTTAACCCCTTGTAGTACAGAAAACGCTGGAGTCCCTTAGTAATTGTGGTGGCCAACTCCATCTCACGTAGTTTATTGTTTATTTTGATCCTGCTTGTCCCTTCTGGATGGGATGTTTGACATGACTGAAATTACTTGAAAGCCTCCCATTTAGCAGACCTAACCTGTTTTTAAGTAGATGAGGTCTAATTTGGGGGGGGGGGGGGTAATATCTATATCCTTCCAGTCTGTTAACAAATGTAATGACTTTTTGGGGAGGACTGTGGCTTCAGCATTTGCTAGTGCAGCACTGCATACAGGAGATCTGCATCTTGTTTTCCCTTGAGACATGACTCTTCATGGTCTCCTTTTGCTTCAGTAACTTTGAAGTTGGTGTGAAGACTGATTTTTGTCCATCACGTTTGCTTGCAGTATCTCATTTGTTAAGAGCCTTTCACAGTGATTGGGTGGGGTTCCTCCAAGACAAGTTAAACATAACTGCTCTAAAAGCAGACTTGGGTGTAAACTTAATGGACAAAAACATCTGCCAAAACTGCTGATGAAAACACTTGAGTCCTTTGCAACTTGCCCATGTTTGAGGCTAGAGCTTTGCTCTACACCATTTTCAGTTTATGTATGCTAATTCCATGGTTACACAACCAAGGGTTATAGTTGCACTCTGCAAGGGGAAAATAACTTGCTTGCAGCAGTGCTTTCTTCCAATATTGAACTTAAATTTAAAAAGCATTCAGGAAGCTGCATAGTTCATGGAGTCATGATTTGGGGAACTGCATTTTAGGAGAGCCATTCACTAAATGTTACGGTGTCCTTTAGGGCTCAACCCATGTGTACTCTAAAAGTAGTGTCAGATCAGTCCTTAAGTCCAATTTCTTTTGTGGGTTGAAATTCAGCTAAGGGCTCTTGAAACTCTGTATGCACAAAGAATAGAACTGTTATCCTTGGGTTCTGGGATGAAGCAGTCGTTTCCTGCTGAGCAACTTGAGTGGACTGTTGACCACATTATATGCTGCCCTTCACTTGTCTAGAAACCCATTGGAAAATGTTGCTGTTAAAATGACCACTCTGCTAGAGCTGTTGCTGCGTCCGTAACTTAAGTGCATGTCCATTGGAGAAAATGTGTGCTGAGATCATTTCATGATGATCTTACACCAATAGCAGGTGTTACTGCTTGGACTGGGAGTCCGGTCTGTTTGGTAGTCTATTCTTGCAGATCTGTTTTGAGCCTTTGTCTTTTGGTCAGCCTTTGATTTGTGCATCCTGGCAGGTTTTAACATTACTATGGCTTCATTTCAGTTTTAGTTACTGTGGAAGACACCTAATCTCTTAATATTAATGTGTAACAAATAATGATTTTATCAACTGTTCATTGAGGGAGCCTTCCTTGTTCAACCCTAATTACTTTCCCACTGCCTCTCTTGTGTGGATGCTTGACTGCTCCATCCATTGGATGCTCTTGAAACTTTATGCAAGTCTGACAAGTCTTTATCATTGTAGAGTGTAATTTATTCATTTTCGTAATTTTAAAGAACATGCTGTCATAGTGGTTGAGGCAAATTCGGGGAGTGCAGGGACAGACATCCTGTCTTAGTCTGCTATGTGTTTTTGTAGCATGCCTTAGCAGATAGGGAGTGTGCCCCCAAGCATGAGACCTTTAAATAAAAAAAAAAAAAAAAAAAAAAAGACCAAAGGAAGCAGGAGAAGCTATGTCAATTACATAACCCCAAAACTAGTGAAATACAAACTGCACACGAAATAAGTTATAAAATTTAATAGCACACAAATACTGTAGGACCTCGGCAAACACAGCCTTCTTGGAGTTAATACAGAGAGAAAAAAACACTTCGATTAAGTAAGAAATTCGATATAACCATTAATTAGCCAATAACTCTTCAATTACAGAAAGGCTTTCCAGTCACATTCCTTATTTAAGGCCTTGGATACTAATGTGTCAAATGTAAGAATAAAAACAGTTTCCTTTATAGAGTAGTATATTTTTTAATACAACAGTATCCCTCGCACAAAGTTGTTCTGAAATACAGGCTTTTAAATCCGTATACAAGTCTTCATGTACCTGATGAAAATGAAAACCACTGGATTGTGCAAATTCTTATTTTTTAATATTTCTAATGTGCTCCTGTAGTCTCAGTTTAAAAATTCTTTTAGTCTGCCCTATATAAGAGAAGATCACAGGAGCAAGCCAGTGCATAAACTGCTCCTTTCGTAGTACAAGTGTAAGGTGCTGAAGGGATATTTCACCCCATTCGTTTTTTCAAAAGCTTTTACTACATATTTGCATACTGAACACCTACCACATACACTTGTTCTTAGAGTAGCCAGTGGCCTATCAAGAAAATTCTAGGAGCAGACAAATTATGTGCACCCATATCCTTAACATTTCTGCCTCTTGTAAGATATTAAAGGATGCTTACACAAATGTTTAACACTATTTTTAACTTTAAAAAGAAAATACCAGTATTTAGTTATTTCCTGGCTGAAGACAAAATAAGTAAAAAAAAAAAAAAAAAAAAAGACCTTTCTATCTTACAAAATAACTTCTTACAGAAATATTTGGGTTTAGAATTTACTGTACTAACAAAGGTTAGTTTCCCCTCACTTGGCTCTAGCAGCTTTTTCAAATATTGAATAATCAACTCTTCACCATAAACTCTCTTTAAAAACAATCCATGTACGTATTATCTCACACTGAAGAACTTATGAACTGCTACACAACCTGCTCACCATTATCAACTGATTATATGGTAGAGCATTCAAAACATGTGAAGGATGACAACTTACTGTCTAAAAAATGCAATCCATCGTCAAACCTCCTATGTATTTTAGTATGTATACTATTGTAAGTAATTTCCAACTCAAAAAAAATTACACCTTTACCCTTCTGTAATCCATCAAACTGTAAACCAAAACGTTTTTTTCAAGGTCTTTCACAAAAGACCCAACTAAACTTTCACTCCTGCCTTTCATAAAAATAAAAACAAGTCCTCTCAAATCTACAATATAAAACGGTAAATTCTTAAGTCTCAGCTTATAAAGAAACTCTACCTCAAATAAACCCCTAACTAAATTGGCATACATGGGTGCAAAAGATGCACCCATGCCCGTACCTTGCATCTGTTGATATATACATTGTTTAAACTCAAACAAATTATTAAACTAAAATATAACCTCAGTAGCATAACTACTAACTGGACTTGTACCAAGAAAGAATCTAAGCGCTTCTAAGCCCACCATATGTGTAATACTAGTGTAGAGGCTTTTAACATCAACAATCCAGAAAAAAAACTTGCATCACAGTTTATTAACCTCACTTTCTGTAGAAAATCCAAAGAATCGTTAATATAAAATTCTAATTTTACCACGTACTGTAACAATTCAGAATAAAGCATTATTCCAATATTAAGTGAACAGTATACTTATGTCGTCTTCAACCAGGTAATAGTTAATATTAAATATTATTGGTCTTTTCTTTTTAAGAGTAAAAATAGTGTTAAAATTTTGTGTAAACATCCTTTAATGTCTTAGAGGCAGAAATGTTAAGGATATGGTTGTACAAAATTTGTCTGCTGTGTTGGAGGGAAACCTTCTAGCTTATCGGTGAGAGTGGCAAGTACTAGGTAGCCTATCTACCACAAAGAGGAGTGGTTTCTGGCCCAAAATTTGTGGTTTATTGGCATTTTGGGCAGTTTTACCATCTTTCAACTTTCTGGTTTAAAAGCCTGTGTTTGCACTTGATGTCCTTCATGGATGCATCTGCAGTCATAACAAATGGGTTGTCCTGTCGTCAGGCAGCCCTTCGGTCGGCCGGATTCCAAAGTCCGGGTCCGGCTTCGGCTGATGTCGCACTTCACCCGGCGTCATCTCTGCTGGTCTTCGGTATAAAGGCATCAGCCGGCGCCATTTTCCTCAGTCTTTCTTGCGGCGTGGCGCCAAGCAGAAGCTGTTCGCAAGTGCCGGTCGGTCAGATCCAGAGATTACTACTACCGAATACTGCTTCAAGACTTCTAAAGCTAAGTACCCGTTGGGGACTCTTTCTTGCCTCAGCCGATGTCAGAAAAAGTCAATAACTGTTTAACTTGTGGGAAACAAATACCTCATAAAGATTTCCACTCTTACTGTCTGCCTTGCTTAGGCCCAGACCACGACGTAGCAGCCTGTTCAGCCTGTGCTTCCTTCAACCGACGAACGCTTAGGCGTCGGTCGGAGTTTGCTGAACAGTTTTTCGGCTCAGATTTTGCGTACATTATGCCGCCGGATCCTCCGACTACCCAAATTGTTAACGCAAAGAAAAGACCGACACTCGCGGTCCGGTTTCGCCGAAACCACGGTTAAGCAAGCCGCGAGTGTCTCGGTTTCGGCTGAAACCGAGAAAACTGGTCAATCTTCAGCCGAATCCATGACTACTACTGAGGCTCCTGCTACCTTACCTGAATCGGCCTCAGAAATTTTGCCTACAACTGTGGTTCCTAGTGATTTATCAGACACCATCCCTTTGGATGTCTCTACCCCAGCACGTGGTGCTGCTAGGCCTCCTGCAGCCATGTCTATTAAGGCCTTTGCCAGGGCTAAAGCAGCCAAATCTGCTAAATCAGTGCCTGTTAAGCCCCCCTCACACAGGCCCACTTCTAGTTCACAAATGCTTACTCTGGCAGAAGATTTAATATCCTTAATTAGGGGATCCCAATCTCACCCAGACAGGGCCTCTCAGCCCCCAGAAAAGAGACCCAGAGCAGAGCCCCCCGAGCCAGTGTCCTCTGATGATTCTGCGGATGACTCGGACATTACAGTCCAGCCAGAGGCTCCTTTTTCTACTTATGAAGATTCCGATGCTGAAGAATCCATTCCAGCTGCCTCTCCACCAGAGGAATTTTCCTTTGGGGAAACCTTACATGCCATGAGAGAACAATTCCAATGGCAGGGACAAGATTTCTCAGATTCAAGAAAAAGGCTTAGGACTTTTCTGCACTTACCACAACATAGGCCCTTAGCTATACCTCCTGTACTGCCTGTTGTGGATGATGCATTTAATGATGTCTGCACTGCTCCTGATTCTTTACCTCCAGCCCCTGCCAAACCAGATAGATTTTACAGGGTGCCAGACACTCATCACCACCTATACAAGGCCCCACTTGCAGACCCCGAAACTATATCCCAGGGGCCTAAGGCAGTAGCCTCGACCACAGCAAAGAACCCTATTCCTTCTGAAAGGGAATCCAGGTCCTTAGAGATGGGGAAAAAGTTTACACCTCTGCTACTCTCTCAGCTAGAGCTTTAAACTGTCAGTTTCACATGATCCAGTACCAAGAGTTTATGCTTGATCAGTTAACTAAAAAACTGTCCTCTGATGAATCTTTAGATAAGAAATATGTATTAGAAATGGTGAATAACATCCAACAGGTTAGTAACCATTCCTTAAAATGTGGCTATGATGCACTGGAGGCTTCATTTAGATCAGCCATGACTGGCACAGTGATAAGAAGGCATGCATGGTTGAAAGAACAGGTCTTACGGATCATGTTAAAGCAAAGCTATTAGATGCTCCTATGGATAAGGCCAGTCTATTTGGTACACCTGCCCAGCAGGTAATGAAGAAAATGGAAGAAAAGGCAAAATCTGTACAAACAGTTAAAGATTTCTTACAGGTTCAGCCCCCAAGGTTTAGCAGGAACTGGCCTGCCAAAATTGGTCCTTTCCTGACTCCACAAGATCCCAAAGGGGCAGGAATAGACGCTCTAGAGGCAGAAATCAATCCAGAGGAGGTGCCTACAGAGGGCGACAGTGGCAAGGCAATAACCGAGGCACAGACACAACCACTGCCACTGCAACAGGACAATCACAGTAACTTGGCTCTGACTCCGCCTACCAGGGAGCAAATAGCAGCACCATTAGGTGGAAAGTTAGCCTTATTTTCAAAAATTGGCACTATATCACAAAAGACAAGTGGATTTTGCAAACCATAGACCAAGGCTACGGTTCCACTTCCACACCTTACCAGTAAAAGAGGAATGCCAAACCTGCCTCCAAATCAAAAATAGAAGCTCTGCAGCAGATAGCGGAATTAACAAAGATGAGAGCTGTGGAAAAGTACCAATAACAGAACAGGAAAGGATTCTACTCCAGACTCTTCCTAGTGCCAAGAAAAGAGAAAAGTTGGAGACCTATTCTCGACCTGTCCATATTAAACACATACATCATTGTCCCAAAATTCAAAATGCTGACCCTACAGCAACTTCTTCCCATGCTGGGCAAGGAGTGTTGGCTGGTAACTCTAGATCTCAAGGAGGCATACCTGCACGTCCCCATTCGACCAAATTGCAGAAGATACCTCAGATTTCTTGCAGGATCAGAGCATTATCAATTCTCAGCATTGCCCTTTGGCTTATCTACTGCGCCCAGAGTATTCACAAAATGCCTGGCATCAGTAATCGCTCACTGCAGAGTACAGGGAATCCAAATTTATCCATACCTGGACGACTGCCTGTTACAAGCGGACAACAAAAGCAAGCTGACAACAGATTTACAAAGGGTCATTTACTTGCTACAAGCCCTGGGATACACAGTCAATTTACAAAAGTCAAGGCTGATACCATCCCAAACAAGAACATTCTTGGGCGGAATTGGACACAGTAAAACAAATGGCATTCCTAACTGCAGAAAAACAAAAAGAGCTCCCTCTTTACTTCTTGGCATTAACAAAGCAGAACAAATTAACAGCAAGAAAAGTTCTGCAGGCCTTGGGCTTCATGGCATCATGCATAATCTTGGTCCCACATGCCAGACTGCATATGAGAAAGCTACAGTGGTACCTAAAGAATTTATGGTCTCAGCACAGGCACAGCTTAGAAACAGAAATACCACTAATCCCATGCCTAAGACAGGAGTTCCTATGGTGGGCTCAAGCATGCCAGTCAAACCCAGGCTTACCCTTCCACAACTTTCGAGCAGGCCAAACCATCACAACGGACGCCTCAGACCTAGGATGGGGGGCGCACATGCAGGACAAATGCATACAAGGATTGTGGACTCAGGACCAACTGCACCTGCACATAAACCAAAAAGAAATACTGGCAGTAAAACTGGCAATCCAAAAATTCAGACCATTCCTCAAAGAAGGCCATTTGATGATAAGGACAGACAACACCACAGTCATGTGGTACATCAACAAACAGGGAGGCACTCATTCATGCCCCCTATGCAGAATGACTTTGGACCTTTGGAATCTGGCTCTCAGCTACAACATCCAGTTAAAGGCAATATTTGTACCGGGAAAAGAGAACACCCTAGCAGACATGTTAAGCAGAACCACTTCGGATGCTCACGAATGGATGCTACACCCGGACATCTTCAAGGCCATCACAAAGAAATGGGGAATGCCACAAATAGAGCTATTCGCTTCCCCACTCAATCACCAGCTCAAAAATTCTGCACAAGGACATTCCACCCACTTGCATGGAAGGTGGACTCTCTATCCTTCAGCTGGAAAGGCCTGACAGCATATGCATTCCCACCTCTTCCCTTGATGCACAAGGTACTACTGAAAATCAAGGAGGAACGTCCAAGGATAATCCTGATAGCTCCGAACTGGCCAAGACAACACTGGTACCCATTGCTGAGGAGCATGTCTCGGGAGAAAATGTGGTCAATACCCCTGACGCCTTTGTTAACTCAGAACAACTACAACATCATGCATCCAAACCTAAAAACCTTGCAACTGACTGCCTGGAACATCACATAACAGCAACTAACCCAGACCTTTCCCAGAGGGTTAAAGACATTATCCTTGAAGCCCGCAGACCTTCAACAAGAAGGAACTATGCAGGAAAATGGAAAAGGTTTGTCATTTGGAGTACTGAAAGAGGAAAAGATGTGTCGAACATAGATATTGCTAATATTCTGGAGTACTTGGCAGAGCTTCTACATACAGGCCTGTCCTATTCCTCCATCAAGATACATGCATCAGCTATTTCAGCAGAATACAGCTTTGATCCACCTGTCTTTTCACATACTCTACTCAGGCAGTTCCTCAGAGGGATCAAGAATGTAAAACCTCCTAGGAAACCACCATTACCAGCATGGGACTTGAACTTTGTGCTAGAAAAGTTGACACTCCCTCCTTTTGAACCAGCAGCAACAGCAGATCTACAACACCTGTCATGAAAAACTGCTTTCCTACTGGCAATTACCTCAGCAAGGAGGGTTTCGGAACTACAGGCCTTAATGGCAGTGCAACCCTTCCTAATCTTCCATCAAGATAGGGTGTCCATGAGAACTAATCCTACATTTATGCCTAAGGTGGTATCCAGAGTGTCTTTAAACCAGGCAATCCACCTACCTACCTTCTTTCCCAATCCACAAAACAGAGGGAAAGAATGCTGCATACCTTGGATGTACATAGACAGTTACGCTACTACCTGGACAGAACCAAAAGTAACAGAAAAACTGACCAGCTTTGTGTAGCCTATGCAACAGGAAGGGAAGGAAAAGCAATTTCCAAACAGACAATCTCCAAATGGATAGGAAATTGCATAAGATTCTGTTACTCCTACCATGGAAAACCAATTCCACAGAACATAAGACCTCATTCTACAAGGGCTACAGCCACTACCACAGCTTTCTTACGAGGAGTGGCAACCAAGGACATTATTGAGGCGGCTACTTGGACCTCCGTGCATACATTTGCCAAGCATTATAATTTACCTCTATACTCTAGATCCCGAGCAGGGTTTGCCACTGCTGTACTGCAAGGGATCCTAACTACACCATAATTTTTCTTCCTCCTCGCCTAGTTTGGCTATGGTATTCTACCCATTTGTTATGACTGCAGATGCATCCATGAAGGACATAGTACAGTTTTGTACCTACCATAAATGTAGATGTCCGAACTGGATAGCATCTGCAGTCAGGATTACCCTCCCTCCTTCCCTCTGTGGTACTCCTAGGGTATTTACCCTCCTAATAGCTAGCTGGGGAGTCTCTTATGGTGTATTTGTTTGTATATATGTACATACATGCTTATTTTTGTGTTTGCCTTCTACTTTTTTGGAAACATTGGCATTTATCCAAAATTTAGCCTTCCAAGAGGGCAACTGGCATCTGGGGCAAGAAACACTGAGGAAAATGGCGTCGGCTGATGCCTTTATACCCGAAGACCAGCAGAGATGACGTCGGGTGAAGTGCGACATCAGCCGAAGCCGGACCCGGACTTTGGAATCCGGCCGACCGAAGGGCTGCCTGACGACAGGACAACCCATTTGTTATGACTGCAGATGCTATCCAGTTCGGACATCTACATTTATGGTAGGTACAAAACTGTACTTTTCCCACCTTTCCTGTAACCAGCCTAGTCCAGATATAGACTTGGTGTATCCAGGACTGTTTGTAAGCTTCTGAGCGGTGCCAAAGTCTGCTCTTCAGTTTTTCCATTAGATCTGCTAGTTCTCTGTTCTCATAGGTTTTTAGTAGGCTACAACACTTCCTTGGATATTTCTTCCCACAATATTTACTTCCCTGGACCCCTGTTTAGCAGGGCGACTGTAGTGATCCCGGGTTGAATTTCCCATCTCCCATCCAATCGTCAAGGTTCCTTTTGAAGAGGGCCAAGGAGATGCTCTGCTTGATATGTAAGGGCAGTCTATTCCAGAGTATGGAGAGTCTCTGGGTCAGGAACCTATCCCTCCCGCGTGTTTTGGTCATTGTGATGACAAGGTTTAGATCCCTGGAGTGTCTGGCTCTGAGGGATTGGGATTTCTTTAAGTGGAGCATGTCCAACAGCTCAGGGTTTGACATGGCCTTGTATGTTAATCAGAGATATGCCACAGGGTATAGCTGGAGTTTTTTTTAGACGGTCAGCATAGGGCATCTGCTTTAGACCTGTATTATTTTAGTGAAGTATTTCTGCAGCCTTTTCAGCTGTTGCAAATGTCTTGTGAGGTACATACTAAATGGGGTGTTGTACTCTATAATCAGGGCCGGCCTTAGCTGAAATGGCGCTCTAGGCGAAGTAGTACTCCAGTGCCCCTTAAGCCCCACCAACACCATACTAATGCACACCCATATAAGCCACACCCACAGGTAGGCCACTCTCGAAGAAGGCCACTTCAGTCTTTTCCTTCAATTATTTAAATGCATAGAAAGAAAGATACCTTATAATGTAGTTAAACTGAAAGTAAAGGACGGTGGAATTTTTCTTTAATAAACCTGCTTTATCTGTTGCTCCTTCATACAAAGTCGTGTCCTCAAAAAATAGAAGACCATGTGCCTTGCTTCAAAGGGTTGCTTAACTTAGAGTTTAATTTACTATGGGGTAGGCGAGCGAGTCTTACAGCTCAGTGAAAGTAGAATAGCAACCTCTGTACAGTAGCTTAAGCTAGAATAGCACAAACACAGATAGCCATTTGCTAAACAATGCAATCTCGCAATGAAAATAGACTTAGCATAAGCATTAAACTTCTCTGCCATTGAAATGGAATGAAAACCCACATTCCTAGAAAATCCATCTGGCCATTAAGTTTATCTTTGGGCTGTTTTCAAAACAGACGCCTTGCACACATTTTTAGGGCCATGCATGCATGTATTCATTCTTTGATTCACCTTCCTGATTCTAGTAAATTATACTCCTTGTATAATACCACTGCCACTTGTTAGAAAGCATTTTAAATTGCAGTTTAACATTCTTTTAATAAGCAATGAAATGATGTATAAAATCAATAACACTATTCATTTCAGAAAATTTCAACCATAATAGGCTAGACGTATCATTACAATCCACCAATATCACTCAATGCACAATCTTGCAGAAGTAAAATCATCTGAATAATTCCACATTAAAGAAATATGTAACTAATGAAGAGGATGCTACTGGCAAACAACTTTACATCTCATTGCTTCATCTACAAATTCAGTGTAAGTTGCCCTTGAAGAATTGCCTATATTACAATTAAAAATGTGATAAACTGGTAATATTGCAAAAGGAAATTACTAAAACTGACAAATTCATAGTTACTAGGCTTCTCGTACACAGGAGTCACACTCAGGAGTGGAGAACCCCTAGCCTCCCTTGTAAATCAGCACTTCATTCAAATAACCGGCAATCATATGGGTACTGCAATATCAGCACTTCATCTAAGGCACCACTTGTTAGTGTGTGTTTTAAATTTGTAGCTTTGTGCTTTAAATTTGTAGTTTTGAACATTTTTTCCAGTAAGCAATGAAACAATGCATTTCCCAATAATGAAATAATTGCCCATTTCAGTATATTTTAACCATAAAAGGGCACTCAAGACTTCTATCATTGCAATCCATCAGTATAAGTTAGTAAGCACAATCTCTGCAGAAATAAATTTTGTCTGAATAATTCCACATTAAAGAGATGCGTAACTAATGAGGCTGTTACTGGCAAGCAACTTTATATTTCAGTGTTTCATCTACAAATTCAGTGCTTGCTGCCCTTTAAGAATTAACTGCCTATGTTACATAAAACTGGTAAGCTGGTGATACTACAATAGGGAATGACTGAGAAAACAACAAGTTCATAGTCACTAGGCATCTTAAGCAAAGGAAGACACACTCAGGAATGCAGAACCACTACCTCACCTTAAAATGTACCAAATAATTGGCAACTAGGGCATTACATACAGTGCCTCCATACCTCTCAACGTCTTAGCACAAGGGAGCTGGACAAAGCCTAAAATATTTGAGAGGGGGGGCAAAGGTTCCAAAAGGACAGATTATAAATATTGCTCTTATAGACTTAAAAAGTTGCTAGAATAACAGCATTTATCTTAGCAGGCATTGTCTAAAGGAAATGAAGACTGAAACTCAAATGTATGACTTTTAATTATTTCAGTCTTTAGGGATTTTCCAGAAAACCACACATTTTATGATGAATAGTCCAAAAATATGAGGCAAGAATTTGGACGTTCTGCAAACATCTGTACAGCAGAAAGATATGCATACTTCTCAACCTCTTAGTGCAAAAAATCTGCACAAAGCCTAAAATAATATGGATGCAATGGCTAAAAAATAGGGACAGTTTGAAGTACAGTTTGAAGTAGTGCTCTTTTTAACCTAGCATGTATTTTGTGGAGGATGCAAAGTTTAAAACTCCTATACATATAATTTCGTGACTACAGTCCTCCCTGATTTGCCAGAAAACCACAAACTTTGAGAAACAGACAAAAACTATAATGCTAAATCCAGACACTTGAAAAGGTATGCTAAACACACACACACACACACACACACACACACACACCTACACATAGCAACACACACACAACACACACACACACACAACACACACACACACACCTTCATTTTCTACACAACAACTAGTTTAAATTCACACCTACTACACTAATTTATCTCTCTCTACAACACAGCACTCATACAGAAACAAATTCTCTCTCTACAGAAACAAACTACACCACACACACACACACACACACACACACACACACACACACACACACACACACACACACACACACACACACACACACACACTAGGGCCAATTTAGAATGTCCGCTACACCTACAGCATGTCTTGGGAATATGGAAGGAAACCGGAGCACCGGGAGGAAACTCACACGAACACAGAAGGTACACGCATCTACTCTCACACATTAACACACACGCACACTCTCTCTCAAAGAAACAGAACAGCTAAATTTAAATTCCATACATATACACACACACACTTCCTCTCTCATACAGAAGTGAGCGGCTTAAATTACACTCAAACACAAACATGCATACACTTACCTTTTTTCTAAACCAAATGGCTCCACAAGGACTTGGCGTATTTCTTAAAAGAACTGCTAGTTTAAATTACGCGCAGGCCTGAAGAATGTAATTGCGTCCATGCTGGCGTCATGACGCATGCATGTTGATGATGTCCTTCATGGATGCATCTGCAGTCATAACAACTGGGTTCCGAAGCTGTTACGCCAAGTGCGTCGGTCGGATCAGAGATTACTTTTCACCGTAATACTTGAAGACTTCCCTGTGGAAACAAATACCTCTATAAAAGATTCCTCTTACTGTCTGCCAAAACTGATCAAAGTACAGCTGAAATCTATCTCTCAAACAACTGGGCCCTGCATACCATTCTTGAATCAGAAATTTTATCCACTTTATGTGGTTGCCACTGACTTATCAGACACCACAGCAGCCATATCCATTAAGGCCTTTCGCCAGGGCTAAGCAGCCAACTACTAAAACAGTGCCTGTTAAACCCCGGACCTTTCTGCACCTTCCACAGCACCACAGCTTTTAGCTATACCTCCTGTTCTCTCTGTGGATGATGCCAGCCCCTGCCAAACCAGACAGATTTTACAGGGTGCAGACTCATCATCACCCTTTACAAGGCTCCACTTGCAGAGACCCCCAAACTATATCAGGGTCCCAAGGCAGTAGCACACCACTACAAATCTAAAATCTTCTTCCTCTGAAAGGGGGAAGTCATTCTGCCCAGCAGGTTATGAAGAAAATGGAAAGAAAAGGCAAATCTGTTCAAACGGTTTAAAGATTGCAGTGCAGGTTCAACCCCAAGGGTTTAGCAGGAACTGGCCTGCCAAAATTGGTCCTCCTGACTCCACACAAGATCAAAAAAGGGAATAGACGCCCAGAGGCAGAGGAAGAAAACCAATCCAGAGGAGAGGTGCCAGGAGAGGACAAAGCACAGACACAACAACAGCAGCAACACAACAACACACAGACAGCAGCAAGCACACTGGTGAAAGGAACAAATAGCAGCTCCTCTAGGCGGAAAGTTAACCTTATTTTCAAAAACTGGCACTATATTGGACCTGTCCACCTTAAATACATATATCATTGTGTCAAAAAATTCAAAATGCTGACCCAGCAGCAACTTCCCATGCGCTGGGCAAGGAGGTTGGGGCAACTCTAGAGATCTCAGGGGGCATACCTGCACGTCCCATTCGACCAATCTGCAGCAGAAGATACAGATTTCTTGCAGGATCAGAGAGCACTATCAATTCTCAGCATTGCCTTTTGGCTTATCTACTCTACAGAGTATTCACAAAAAAATGCCTGGCATCATCGCCTCAATTCAAGACTACCAAGATTTCAATTTACCATACCTGGGCGACTGCCCTGCTAAAAGGGACAAACAAAGCAAGAGCTGACAACAGATTTTACAAGGGTCATTACTTGATACACAGTCTGGGACACAAAACAAAAGCTTTTACCAAGTCAAAGGCTCCCAATCAAAAACAATCTTTCTCTTTACTTCTTGGCACTAACAAAACTGAACAAGTTAACAGCAAGAAAGTACTGCAGGCCTTGGGCTTCATGGCATCATGCATAATCTTGGTCCACTTGCCACTTGAGACATAAAAAACTAGAAAACTACAGTGGTAAAATTTATACACAACACAGACACACAAACAGAAATCCCAATGCACTAATTCCATGCATAAAACAATGAGTTCTTATGTATGGCATGGCATGCCAGTCCTGATAGCTCCAAACTGGCCAAGACAACACTGGTACCCACTGCTGAGAGAGCATCACTCGAACAATATGTGTGGCCAATACCTCTGATGCTTTGATATGTTACAACAACAGCATCATACATCCATTACCAGCTTGGGACTTAAACTTTTGTGCTAGTTGGACACTCACTGCAGATGCATCCATGAAGGACATAGTACAGTTTTGTACTACCCTAAAAATGTAGATCGAACTGGATATAGCATGCAGTCACAGGACAACAGTTGTGTTATGACTGCATGCTATATCCAGTTCGGACATCTACATTTATGGTAGGTACAAAACTGTACTTTCCTCCTTAAGGTAACAGACTCATGTACCGCAAATTTTTTTTTTTTTTTTTTAGTTTCCGAGCCAACCTGCAACTGTAAGTGGGAGCGTGCTCACCCCTCTCACGCTATGGATCAGGCTTCCTGAACAGGGAGCCGAGCGAGAAGAATTTTATTAATTAAATAAATAGTTAAAAATAGCGCCCTTTCCGAGGCTGGCCTGTACGGCGCCCTAGGCGGTTGCCTAGTTCGCCTATGCCTAAGGCCGGCCATGTCTATAATGGGTCTAATGAGGGATGAGTACACCTCTCCTGCACTTTTGCTAGCTTATCAGTCTAGCACTTTACCAGAATTATTGTAGCAATTATAGTAGCGCACACAAGTGCTACCCAGCACTAAATGTTCTACAAGGAAACCGCCCTAGTACTTGACATTAATGCCCACCCCTCCAGGCATATCTAAAGTCAGTTCCCTGCCTTCTCCTGTTAACATGGTGAACTTGGGCATCCTGAGACAATGTAGCAACTGCCTCATGTACACTGATAACCTTCTCCTCTTACCTCTGAACACTCAGACTTGCGAGAAGATGCACTTGTATAGCCAAACTGGAAGCCATGCACTCTCCAGCCAAGAACGGAATAGTTGGTCAAGAGGGGAAGGTCAACACTTGCACCCCACCACATGGAATACATAGCCCTCCAGAACACACAACAGCACTGCCTTCATATAAAAACACAAACCACACACCCACCTTCGTGGAGGCTCTTAATAAAAAATCTACCCAAACAGCAGAGACCTCCAAGGCAGAAACGCACTCAACCACCACAACACTAAACACGAGATGCACAACTCTCTTAAACAGTGTGCCACTCAACCAAAGCCCCTAAGGCAAAACAGCATGCCCAACACACTAGTCATAGGTGACTCGATAGTGAGGCACACTGATGTCCCACTCAGTAGGTTGAATAATGAGAAAGTAACAGGTGCCAGGATCCGCCACAACACACGCACGAAGGTCCCTGAACAACAGGTACAAATATGACTGTCATTGTACCATTGTACATGGAGTGAATGACCTGAGACTTACCTCCCTGGACTACATGAAAACAGACATCGAGGAGCTCTTGGATTATGTAGCCCAGGCGGGTATGACCCTAGCCCTGAGCAGCATCCTACCATCACCCAGAATGATACCACAGTACAAGCAGAAAATGATTGATTTCAACAATTGGCTAAGTTTCTGGTGTCATTCTAAGGAGATCCAGTATCTGTCGGCCTGGGATGACATGATTGACAGACCTAGATTCTTTGCCGGAGATGGCCTGCATCTGTCACCCCTGGGCTTCTGGATACTGGCCAACACTATTGCCACCCCTGTAGTGCCTTTTTTAGGCGGTGTCCAAAGACCAAATTACCACTATGTCCCATGACTCGTACTCCACGTTCCTAAGGATCCTGGAGAATATTGGGCTTCAACCTAACACTTCATACTGGGTGACTTCAACTATCCCTCCAACTTGGAAAACTACTCGTGTACCATTATACTTGCCCAACGTTTCCTGGAGTTCATTAATTCTGGTGCCCTGGACCATCTCATTCTTACCCCCACTAGAATCAGCAACATCTTTGACCTGTCATTGCTAACATGGCGACTGTTGCTCTACACCAATATACAACTCCTCCCTGGTTAGATCCGAGCACAAACTAATCACCTTGGAAATCCACACCCCCCCCCACTCTGCAAATGTAACCATCATGAAAAACTTCTCCAAAGCTAACTTTCGGCTCCTAAAAACAGAGGTGGCTAACTCCGCGGCACCCATGCAAATGGAGAATAGTTGCATGATGCCGAATCATACACCAGTGCACTGTACGCGTACATAAATGCTTGGATCTCGCCATACCCAATGATGCTCTTTTCCAAAGAAAGGAAGTCAGTCTGGTGGTCCCCTGCCATAAACAAACTCTACAACAGGAGGAGGAAACTGATGCTCAATAAGGTGATGTCCCAAGACTGGAAAAACTCCCTTAGCCTCAACAAAAAGTTGAGATCCCTCATCAAAACCTCTAAAGCTAGCTATGAAAACAGAATTGCAGCAGATGGTTAAGACAAACACAAGGCCTTCTATAGTTATGTAAAGAATCTCCACGGCAATACCCAGATTTGCTGTGGAGCTACTGCACAATGGTACCTCCTATACCAAGCCAACAGATATTGCCAATATACTGGCCAACAAATTCAGTGCCAACTTTACCCCTCCCCAAATGATCAATCACAATACCAGTAGATTGCAAGGCACCCAGTATTACTGCTGCACAGGTTATAACAGCACTGTGCAAGGCCAAGAATACAGCTTCTGTGTGATCTGACAATATCCCTGGCTGTGTTCTGCATGAACTACAGAGTGAACTGGCACCTCACCTGTGTGCCCTGTTCATTCACTGCCTCACCTCAGGCTTTGCCCCTACCGAATGGCGCACTGCTACAGTCATCCCTCTCCACAAAGGAGGAGCTTCTACAGACCCTGGAAACTATTGCCCCATTAGCCTGACAAGTCTGATATGCAAAGCTATGGAATGCATCATCATGGACGTAATAAACAAGGATATAGGGAATATCCAAACTCTAGATCCTTCACAGTTTGGTTTTGTGAAGGATAGATCATGCCTGCTCAGCTTGGTCAACTTCTTTGAGTCAGTATCCAGAGCTGTGGGTGAAGTCAAGGTGGTTCATAGAGCCTACTTTGATCTGGCCAAGGCCTTTGCAACCCACCTAGTGATACAGGGGTTGAGGCCTAGCTTAATGAGTTTTTCTATGATTCCTGAATGGGAATGGTATCAAATTGGCTCACAGAACCCACAGTGTTGAAGTAGCGGACTCCAAGTCAGACTGACTAGTCAAGAGTGGAGTCCCACAGGGTTCGGTCCTGGGTCCTCTCCTGTTTGGTATCTACTTCTCTGAAGTCTAGTCCAACATGAAGGGACGCTGGCTGACAAGGTTTGTAGACAATTGCAAGTTGGGAGCTATTAACTCCCGAAGTGATGTTGACATCCTACAGAATGGCGTCGCAGAGACCGACTGGTGTAAGAACCATGGCCTCAAGCTTAACGCCAAAAAATTTGTAATCATCCCCTTTGGGGAAAAACCTGGTTCCCATGAATTACCACATTGATGGTAGTCCACTGAACGGAGAAGGCGTTTTAAGAGAGAACACGGGTTGATAGCAGCCTGTCTTTTGACTACCACATAGGACTTTCTGACCACAGTGGCAATCTCTTTACCAAGGGTTTTGCATCCAGGAGGAAGGCAATCATTTTCTCTCTCTACTCTTCCCTCATTAGGCCAGTCGAGTACAATGCCCCATTTGGCATGGACCTCACTAGACACCTGCAACAACTGGAGAGGCCCCAAAGGTACCTCACAAAGAACACTCGTCCTATATGGACAGAATCAAAAAACTCCAACTATTCTGCCTCATATCGCCTACTTGGAGACCATCTCTGCTTGACTTGCAAAGCTGTGTCTGACCCAGTTTTGTTAGAAATGCTACAGCTAAAGAAATCCCAATCCCTCCACACCACATGCCCCAGAGACCTCTACCTCATTACCACAATCAACGGAACGTACTGGCGGGACAGGTTCATAACCGAGAACCTGCCCATTCTATGGAATAGACTTCCCATACATGTAAAGCAGAGCACCTCACTGACCCTCTTCAAGAGAAATCTTGATGAGTCGATGGGAAATAGAAAATTCACCCTGGGGGTAACTTCAGTGTCTCTACTCGACAGAGGCACTGGGAACTAAAGTCGGGTGGACGATGCCAGGGTAAACCTATGGCTAGGCTTGTAAAGGCCCCAGGGCCTTTAGCCTAGTACACACCTATGAACCAAGAATGTTCGTTAGGCCACTAGCTACTCTAGGAACAAGTGTATGTGGTAGGTGTTCAGTATGTAAATATGTAGTAAAAGCTTTAGAAAAAAATTAATGGGGTGAAGTATTATCCCTCAGCACCTTACACTTGTACTATGAAAGGAGTACTTTATGCATTGTCTTGCTCCAGTGGTCTCTTTTATATAGGGCAGACGAAAAGAATGTTTAAAGTGGAGACCGCAGGAGCAAATAAGAGATATTAAAAATAAGAATTTGGACAATCCAGTGGCTTTTCATTTTCATCAGGTACGTGAAGGAGTGTATATGGATTTAAAAGGCTGTATTTTTAAACAAATTTGTGTGAGGGATAGTGTTGTATGGTTGTAGTGAATTTCTTATTTAACGGAAGTTTTTTTTTTTTTCCTGTATTAACTCCAAGAAGGCTGTGTTTGCCAAGGCACTGCAGTATTTTTGTACATTTTATAACTTATTTCATGTGCAGTTCGTATTTCACTAGTTTTGTGGTTATATATTGTCATTTTATCCTTGCTGTGTCATTGGTTGTGCTTACATGGCTAGTGATTCGCTTTTACAACTGCCACGTATTTTCAGGGAAAATGTTTTTGATTCCTCACACTCTACACCAAGAACTCTCAAACAAATATGGTTTAATATTGAGAGATTGCACTGCGGAAGGTGCTTTAGCAGCTTTAGGTGTGGACCCTGTTAAACCCTGGGAAAGGCTGCTTAAAGTCAGGAACAAAAGGTCTAATGATCCCTTTCCATGGAGTTGGCAGACCTGAATCTGTTACTCTCTCCTGACATCCGAGAGAGTATTGATTTTTTGGAGAGATTAATTATTAAGGAAGCTGTTGTGCAGTATAATGTTTTTGGGCTTAAAACATTACTTGGACCTCGATATTACTCCATGAGGTCAAAGATTTATAAAGCCCAACCACTCCCTTTGATCCTACTGATGCCATGGATGTACAATTTGAAACTAGATGGATTGTCGTGGCGCACAAGTGTGTTAAGGATTGGCTACAAGTTTTATTAGAGATGTAATTTAACAACGGAAACTTAAGGAAGATATTGCTGTATTATGCTCTACCCTCTCTGGACCACTGGGGGCTGTTCGGTTTGAACAAATATTGTGTTCTTTCAGTGTTAAATGAGAAGAAACATCAGGTGATATTACTAAAAGAAAAATTAATAAACTGGAGAGAGATCTCTGTGACTACAGCTCGCAGAGAATTTTTAAAAAATTGGTCAATCAGGATCGCTAGGAGGTAATGAAACTACTTCCGGTAAGAGGTAGAGACAAGCAAACTGTTTCTTTTTGCTTCTGTGGAGGTTATGAACAGCACAGGAGAGTAGGAAGGTGAAAAAAAGCGCCTATCCCCCTTTGCCACAACCTAATTAGCCAAATTGTTGGAAAGGTAACTTTTGTGGCTCCGGGAAATATGGGGACAACAGTAGGAATCAGAAAATAGATGCTATGAAGGCAACAGGGATTGACACTTTTTCAAATACAACAGTAAGGAAACTCAATATTAACTTTGAAAGTACTTGTGTAATTAGATAAACTGTTGCTAAACAGTGTGAAAACTTGATTGTTAATTTATCTGGCATTGCTCTAACTGCTGCCAAATTATCGGTTTTGTAGTGTGTACCCACGGCCCTGCCAATAAAATGTTTTACAAGTGGAACTTTTTCAATTTTTCAGAAAGTTGTATTTGTTAGATTTTTTTGAAACTAAGAATGGTGTTCATAAGGATACTTCACTTAATGCATCTGATGAAGATGTTGAATGTGATGTTTTATTCTTGTAATTCAACTATTGATTTTGAGGATATTAATTCTTACTGTTTGCTAGACACTTAGACAGTTCCATGTAAGAGTAAGTGGGTCTATAGTAAATCAGTGAGCGCTTAAAAAAGTGAATGCCGATTTATCGACCCCATGGTTAGCGAAAGCTTAAAATCCCGAAAACTTTGAACAGCGATTCCCCCAGGGAAAAAAATCTCTGTTCCATCAAAAAAGAAAAAAATTGAAAACATAAAGTGGGGGGCTGTGCCTCCCATACTTAAAATATACCAACTCCGAGATCGCACTACAGTGTGGAAAACTGCAAAGTGACGGAGGCAGCCAAGCGATTTCTTTCACAGGGAAAGAAATTGCTTGTATGCCGTTTCGCTATTTTGCTGTTTCATGCTTTCAAGTTCGATCAAGACGCATTAGAAGGATTGTGTTTTTGATTATATAATAGGAACTCTAGTAAGTTTATCCTTCCAATTTTAAATGAAGGTATACAACAGTTTTTGTTAATGGTTAATAAATTATGCTGTGCAAGTTAGTTTACAGGAATTTTTTAAAGAAAAAAGTATGTTCTAATTTAACCAAGGAAGAATGGAAGGCATTACGGAATCTTGGTAGAAGAAAGAATGTAGTCTTCAAACCTTCAGAAAAGGGTCAAAAAATTTGTAAAATACACAATACCTTAAAATGTATATGGACCATTTATTGGATGAAAACATCTACAGAATAGCTAGCGAAGAGGAGTATTATAAAGCTATTAAAAGTTTTAAAGGATTAAGAGAGGGTATAGGTTGGGTTATTTTACAAAACAAGATGTTGAAGTGAAATTTAATGCAGAAGACAGTTCTCTAGCTAGATTTTACTGCCTACCGAAAATTCACTAACGTTTGGTTCCCCTCCTGGCCATCCAGTAGTGGCAGCTGAAAAATACTTTTTACATAATATTGGAATAATGCTTCATTCTTACTTGTTACAGTATGTGGTAAAATTTGAATCTTTTATGTTAAAGATTCTTTTGGTTTTCTACAGAAAGTGAGGTTAATAAAATGTGATGAAAGTTTTTTTTTTTTCTTGATTGTTACTGATATAAAAGCCTCTATGCTAGTTTTACACGCATGGTGGGCTTAGAAGCTCTTAGATTCTTTCTTGGTACAAGTCCGGTTAGTAGTTATGATGTTGATTTGTTATATTTTAGTTTGATTAAACTCAAAAAAATTATTGGTTAATGTATATATCAACCAGTGCAAGGTACGGCCATGGGTGCATCTTTTGCACCCATGTATGCCAGTTTAGTTATGGTTTTATTTGAGTTTGAGTTTCTTTATAAGCCGAGATTTTTTTTTGAGAGAATTTGTTGTTTATATTGTGGATTTATAGATTACTTGATTTTTTTTTACGTAAGGGGGGTGAAAGTTTAGTTGGGTCTTTTGTGGAAGACCTTCAAAAATCGTTTTGGTTTTCAGTTTGATGGATTACAGAAGGGTAAAGCTGTAATTTTTTTTGGATTTAGAGTTGGGAATTAGTTATAATAGTATACATACTAAAATGCATAGAAAGTTTGATGGCTTGCATTTTTTAGATAGAGTTGTCATCCTTCACGTGTACTGAATGCTCTATCATATAATGAGTTGTTAAGGGTGAGTAGGTTGTGTAGCAGTTCAGAAGTACTTCAGGGTGAGATAATACTCACATTTATTGTTTTTAAAAAGAGAGGCTATGGTCAAGAGTTGATTGTTCAATCTTTGAAAAAGCTGCTTGAGCCAGTTGAGGAGAAATGAAACTTGGTTAGCACAGTAAATTCTAAGCCAAAAAAATTCTGTAGGAAGTCATCTTGTAAAGAAGATAGGTCTGTTTTGTTGCTTCTTATAATGCCTTCAGCCAGGAAATAGTTAATATTAACTATTATTGGCCTTTTCTTTTTAAGGGTAAAAATAGTGTTAAAAATTTGTGTAAGCATCCTTTTAATATCTTGTAAAAGAGACAGAAATGTTAGAGGATATGGTCGTACAGAATTTGTCTGCTGCAAGAATTCTCTTGTTTGGTCACTAGCTACTCTAGGAACAAGTGCATGTGGTAGGTGTTCAGTATGTAAATATGTACTAAAAGCTTTTGAAAAAAATAATGGGGTGAAATATCCCTCAGCACCTTACACTTGTATTATGAAAGTAGTAGTTCATGCATTGTATTGCTCCTGTGGTCTCTCTTATGTAGGAGAGACTAAAAGAATGTTTAAAGTGAGACTGCAGGAGCTGTTAAAAATAAGAATTAGGACAATCCAGTGGCTTGTCATTTTCATCGGGTACATGAAGGGGTGTGTATGGATTTAAAAGCCCGTATTTTAGAACATATTTGTGTGAGGGATACTGTTGTAATAAAAAATATACTACTCTATAAGGAAACTGTTTTTATTCTTAAATTTGAAAAATTGGTATCCAAGGGCTTAAGTAAGAAATGTGATTGGAAAGCCCTTTTGTAATTGAAGTGTTTTATTCGTTAATTAATGGTTGTAGTGAATTTCTTATTTAATGGAAATGTTTTTTTTCTTTCTGTGTTAACTCCCAAGAAGGCTGTGGTTGCCAAGGCGCTAGAGTATTTGTGTGCTATTAAATTTTATAACTTATTTCGTGTGCAGTTCGTATTTTACTAGTTTTTTTTTGTTCTATATTGTCCTTTTATCCTTGCTGTGTCATTGGTTGTGCTGATATGTCACTTGCATATTTGTTGGTGGGGGAACCTCTTACAGTTCAGCTAATATGTTAGGAAGATGGTTCTCATAAATCGTAAGATTCAAGTATGTCATGTTTGCTGTGCACAGAAGATAAATGTGTAAGAACAGTCAGGAAAATGTCCATTACCCCTTGGGTATCTTTCCTCACTTTATTTTTTCTTTATCTTTATACCCGTTTGCTGAATTCTGAGTGACCCCGGGCTACTTTAACATTCTAAGATTTCCTGTACTTTTCTCTAGCATTGAGAATATAGATTGATGACATTGTTTGCACTTTTAATGCTAATTTGAAAACTTTGGTTTTGTTAATATGGATTGTTAGGACTTATGGTTTTGTTAACTGTGCTGCTCCTTCTACCTTTTTTTTTTTTTTTTATTTTTATTTATTTATTTTTTTTTATTTTTTTTTTTTTTTTTTAGATTTTTAGCATTGACATTCTGCAGGCTGAGACTTCCTAGATTTAACCTAGGGCTTTGGCCCTCTTATCACCTCTTTCCTCTTTAACTCATTTAATGCATACCAGCAGTCAGTGTGACATTTTTGAGGCTCAAGGCCTGTAGCAGTCTGCAGTGGCATCTACAGGGTTGTCTGTGGTCTCTGAAGGCCTCCCTAGAGAAGTGAGAGAATTAAAGAGAAGACCGAGGGATAAGGGAGATTTGATTTGGGCATCCAACATTTTTGGTCATCGTAGGGTGTCCATTCTGCTGAGGCACTTCTGGCCCCAGTTATCACATCTGTTCATCCAAAAAGCCCCTCCCCCCAAACAGTGCCTGTTTGGAGGTAGTTACGCTTACGAATTCCAGCTCTTCCTGCCTGGCTGATCTGTAGGGTTTCGCTTCAGTGGATGCAATACCCTAATTCACAATATTTATTAGAGAGGATCAACCACCATTATATGTGTAAGAAAAGACAGTAATCAATATATAGGTCCATTGTAGCTTAATCTGTTTGGGTTTTGCCTCCTTGTGACCATTCAGTTTTCAAAGGTTTTGTGCGTCTCCCACACACACTTAGTCTTGAGACTGGAAGGAGTGGCTTAGTGTTCTACCTCAGTTAACAAATACATAAATATCCATCAGTTCTTGCTGAATGTATTGCGTAGTGAGCCTTTAAGATTAAGTAGGTAAGTTCCTAGTTGAGGAAGATCTTCATTTTAAAAGGACTTTGTGTGAATGTTATGTGAACTTTGTGTGTGTGTGTGGGGGGGGGGGGGTTAAATTTTGAATGAAATTTCAGTCAGGTTTTCAGTTTTTTTTTTGGGGGGGGGGGCAGAGTGGTGTTAGTGGTTTACTACCAACACATCCATGCTTCCCTGTCTGATTTCTGAGATCTTTTTCTTGGCTTACCATTAGAGCATCCATCTGCCTCTACAACTTTACCTTCTGTGTGTGCAGAACAAATATCTTCTCCGGGAGTCTTCGGTGTCAAGCCAGCTCCTGTTTTACTTCAGCCACTGGTGGATGACTGCACTGTGGCCGTTGTTTCTAAGAACACTGATATTTGCCTTTGGGCTCATTGGTGTAGCGCATGCAGCCACAAACGGATAGGGGGATAGCCATGTACGTGTGGCTGTAGGAATGTTCTTGGCTGGCAAGGGGGAGCAATTCTTGTCTGCCTCAGGAAAGGGGGAAGTGAATGTTCTTCATTCTTACCAGACTAAGGAACCTGTATGCTGTACTAGTAAGCCTTCTGAGTGTAATTTTCGGTGAAGGTTACCTGGAAAAGGGAACATAGTGAGAGAAGTTTCTGTTTCTATGTACTTTGAAGGTTTTCTATGATTTGCTTAGCAGCTAATTTTGTAATTTTTTCCTTGCCTTCTTTGTCGATCAAGAAAAATGAAAGAGGGTTTCATCTCTTTCTGACTGATTTTCAGTCAGAAGACGTGATGTTGCTGTATTTAAAATTCTTTAATGAATATTCTGATTCTGGGAAAAGTATGCTTTCAGAATTCTCTTTTGAAGATTTTTCTTTTTCTGACTTACCTAGGATGAAAGCAGTTTTTCAGTCTGAGTTGAGTGGAATTCCTGTGGCACTGCAAATGTATTTTGTTACATTGGGATATTTGTGATACTGCAATGTACTTGTGTATTCCCTTTAGAGAAAGTTGTTTTCTTATTGGTCAATTTATTGTCTCTAGCAAGTCTGACAGAGTTAAGAGTATATTCTGACTCATAGGTATTTGTTTGAGTTTTGTATTTCAGTGCCTTGGTAATATCTACTTTTTCAGATTAGTAAGCACAAGTGTGCTGTTTCTTTCTCAGGAGCTGCTGTTTCTGAGTTGCTTTTGAGGAGATTGGCTCGATTTTGTTAAACCTTGAAAATAATTGACTGTTTTAAATTTCCTTAGTTTTGTTTAGCCTTTTCAACTTTAAGTTGAAAGGGGAATGCTGACATTTTAAGATGAAAGGGGGAGGCTGATTTAAGGAGTTCATCAAAATTTCAATCCCTCCTTTTTCAGAGCAATTAGAAATGTTCCTTCCTCCTTGACCTCCTTTTTCAGTAAATTGCAAGAAACTGTCAAAGTTTAGTAAAGTCCCGAAAAGTAAGGGTATGTCCTCTCGGCCAGCATGACTGTTTTCAAGCCCCCCCCCCCCCCCAGACTCAGGCAGCCCGTGGAACCAGATTTAGTAGTGTCAGTAGCACAACAGTTAGCGCACTCAGCTTTGGTGCTGAAGGCTGTGGCTTCTATTCCCGCACCAGGTAGATCAATTACTGACACTGCAGTATAAGGGGGTACTGCACTCCTGTGTGTCGTCCTTTGGATGTGATATTAGACTGAGTTCCCATCTGCATGAACTGGTGGTAGCTCAGGTGGATGAAAAAGGTCCCATGACACCCATCGAAAAGAGTAGGAAAAGTTCTCCGCCCTGGCCTAATTTCCTGTTAATAGTTTAAATACCACCTCAGGTCTCCCCTGAAAAGAAGCTGAGCGCGTAGTAGGACTAACCCAGTTAAGAAATGCCAAATAAAAAATGTAAATAAATAAATTACAGGCAGATGGTTTCAGTTGTAATCCAGATGTTGTTGGCACAGGGAGTGATAGAACCAGTGCCTCACTGCCACTTAGGCCAAGGACTTGTTCAGCATTTTTTGATACCAAAAAGAGAAGGACCCTAGAGGCTTGTACTGGACCTCTCCTATTCCCTTCAGTCCTTTGTACCTCTGCTTCCACGTATAGCGTTCATGGTAAAGCTCGATATAAAGGATGCGTGTTATCACATTCCCCGAGGTGAGCAGTCCAAAAATGTCTCGCCATTTGCTGTGTCTGGCTTACCTTATCAGCTGGTCTGTCTTGTCCTTTTGATTTTTGGGTACCAAGGATATTCACAAAGTGTCTAGCTGTTGTCATTGCTTATTGCTGACTTCTAGTCATTCTCATCTTTCTGTTGTGGATGATTGTTTTTACCTTTGCAGACTACTTTTCCAGCCGTCAAGAGACTTTCGTATCTGTTCAGAATCTTCTACTCTGTCTGGGTTTTTTAACCACTTCAGTTTTCTTTTCATCCCATTTCACAGAATTGTAATGTGAGATGTTGGGTTTTGCCCTGGGAAGAGCCATTCTTCTTCCACATTAAGCACATTGTTCTCTGAAGTTATTCCCAAGTTCTCAATTCAAACCCATGTTTCTCTTAGGACTTTGGGGTACATGACATGGGGGATTCTCTTGCTTACCTTAGCCAGACTTCTCTCTTTCTCTAACTTCTCCAAGCTGTTAGGTTTCTGATACCATGATGGGAATGTACCCTATTCTGAAGTCAAAGTATGATTAAAGCTCATGAAATTAGTATTTTCAAGTTTTGATATTAGCCAGAAGTGCTCTTCCCAGTACCTGCAATGTACCTAGTAACGACAGCTTTTGCAATTTGTACTTTACATGCATCAGTAACACATCTAAATATGGTTGTAAATAGTTTTTTATAAGCCCAGTTGCTCCTACAACTACTGTGTCCGGGTATCCTCCTTCCACATTGCCCTCGTTTCTGCTTGCAAATGCTGGTATTTATGACTTTCTCTCTCTCTCTCTCTATGCAAGACATTGTAGTCACTGGGTGAAGCAATTTCAGTAATCAATGCTGTTTTGTCTTCTTTTCATGGATTACTATGTCTGTTTTCTGGAGTCTATTTTTTGAACTGTTGGTAATGGGTGATCCCATGTGATATAAACTACATTTTCCATAATGCTTTGTGGCTTGTGTTTCCAGTGTTTTTCAGCTACATAAGTGTTATAATGTTTGCACAATCTCCAGTGCAACAGTTTTGCCACATTATTATGCCTTTCAGTATATAGTTTTCCTGCCGTTAGTTTTTCACAACCAGCAACAAGATGTGCAATTGTTTCCATTTCTTTTTCAAAAAATGTACATTGTCTGTTTCTCCCACATAGTGGTATAAACAAACCTTGTACACAGTCCACTATCTTTGGCTGCCAATATTAACTTTGTCTTCTTGTTTGGGGGCAGTCAGTCACTCCAAAACTGTAAGTTAGGACAGGCAGAGCAAATTGGTTTATAGCTTGAACTTGGTTCCTAGACGTCAATGCTGTTTTCAGTATTAATTTAACACTCTTAAATGTTCCTTACTGAGTTTTTTATTCAGATTTGTTCATGTTTTATTGTTGATTCTTCAATTCCAAATATGTATACACCCCTTCTTGCTTAAGTTTCTGGTACTTTGCCGTTAACAGGGCAACAGTTTCAACTTGAACATTAACACACTGAAATGCAAGAAGAGTTGGTTTTGTTTTAAGAAGTGTAATATTGCCCTTTTATGAAAAAGTAGAGTAGTCTGTATTTGGCATGTTACACCTGTGCTTTACAGCCTCGCACAGCTGTAATGGCTTGATGCGCTTTACATTTTAAATCAGAAAACAGCTGTTACCAATAAAAGCGGATTTCTTACACTGGCTTCGGCGACTTAGTGCTGCAGCAGCATCCTAAATGACTGTTTGTCAGTACTGGAAATGTGTAAATGTGAAGTACTTATTCTGTTATTATCTTGTCAGGTGCACTTAAGTTTTCAGTGTGAAAACAGGTGTTATTTAGCATTGCGGTTCATTTGCAGCAGCAGCTACAAGTTAGAAAGTGTTGCCGTGACAACGTAAATAACTTACTTTCCAAGTAATAAAAAGAAACACAATTTGGCTTTTTACAAAAGAAACACAATTTGGCTTTTTACAAAAGAAACACAATTTGGCTTTTTACAAAAGAAACACAATTTGGCTTTTTACAAAAGAAACACAATTTGGCTTTTTACAAAAGAAACACAATTTGGCTTTTTACAAAAGAAACACAATTTGGCTTTTTACAAAAGAAACACAATTTGGCTTTTTACAAAAGAAACACAATTTGGCTTTTTACAAAAGAAACACAATTTGGCTTTTTACAAAAGAAACACAATTTGGCTTTTTACAAAAGAAACACAATTTGGCTTTTTACAAAAGAAACACAATTTGGCTTTTTACAAAAGAAACACAATTTGGCTTTTTACAAAAGAAACACAATTTGGCTTTTACACAACTCAGTTATGTTCTGATGTGGGGCCGATAACAGAAAGAAAAATTACTGTATAGCTTACGATTTCTGCTTTCCAGCCAAAAAAAAATTATTTTCAGATGACTGGCTTAAAACCGAAAGCAGTCATTACGAGTGTTGCCGTGATCACAGAAAAGTTATTCAGAAATAATTTAGGGAAAATAAGGGTATCAGTATTAATTTCCGTGTTGTAGGCAAAAAAAAAAAACAAAACGTTTTCCGATATTGGGCTTATAACAGAAAAAAACGCCAAACCGCTCATTGACAATATTGCCCTGATAACGGAAAAGTACCAAGTTACCTTTGTACCACATTCCTGTCCCAAACTGTTTTCTTGGTGCAGCTTTCCTGCTTTAAAGGTTGCTTTTCCACATTTATCAAGACCAAATTACATTCTTACGTCGTCTGAAAACGTTTTGACCAGTTGCAGTTGTGCTTTCAGTTCCTCATTCTTGAACTGTACAATTTTAAATCTACAAAAAGATAAGTCTTTACACTTTGTTGTTTTCTGGGAGCTAAATTGTAGCCATGACCTAATTTAAGTAGACATCTTAACGGGTTAAGGGCAGGACAAAAGATCAGTGGTGACAGTCATCCTGGAATATCCCCATTTGAATGTTATCCCTGGAATAATAATTTGCCCTTTGTCATGGCTTAACTGCAAAGTAGTTTACAACTGTTTCATGGTCACTATAATGTTAATGATCAGTGTAGGATGTATCTTATACATTTTTAAGCACTCAGTTATCCATGAATGTGGGATGCTGTCAAATGCTTTTTTGTAGTGTATCCATGCCACACTTGGATTCTTCCCCTTTGTACAGTTCTTCATTATGACATAATTTAACATTAAATGATCCTTTGTTCCATATGACATTCTTTTATTACCCTTTTATTCTATTGCCATGATTGAGTTTTCTTTTAAATGACTAAATTCTGTTGGCATCAGTTACAGTGTATAATTTATACATCTTCGGAAGGCAAGTTATTGGCCTACAGTTTTTAGGATAGCTTTCAGGTTTGCGCTTAAGGAGGAGTATTGTTTTTCATGTTAACTAGGCTGGTGTCTGTTTGGGGTGCGCATATAAATTAGTTTTTACTCCTGGCTAATTCTTCATGTAAAGATGTTAATACTTTGTGTCAAGTTAGGTACTGCATCTGGGCCTGGGGTTTTCCAACTAGGTGGTTTTTCTTAATTTTGTCTCAGTCCCTCTGGCCGTTACCTCTTGCTTCGCCTGGCCATTCTTCATATGAGGAATATACTCTGGTACCTCTAAGTCTGGATTCATCTTCTACACCCTTTTGTCCGTTCAGATTCCAGTTAAGGGATTTGGAAAGAGGGATATTATATAGTGGACAGACCATTTATTTCACAGTCGTCATTCTCTCTTCTGCCTCCCCAGTCTGCCCCAACAGTTAAATCAGACCTGGGATGATGTGCATTTCCCAAAAGGGTAAAAAGTGTAAGCTCTGTGGAATCCTCAGGGCAGGCAGTAACACTTAAATATCACAGAAATGTTGACCGTGATCGTCCTTGGAAAGCCTTAAGTCATCTTTGGTCACCAAGACCTCTGCAGATTTAAACAGCATCACAGTAATGTGGCAGGAAAATTAACTTAAAATGGGGTGCCAGATCTTGCCGTCTTTGCAGACTTACTATGATAGTGTGGAAGATGACAGCTCAGCTCATTTTAACTTGTCAGGCTTCATACATCGTCAGAACAAACTTGATTGCAGGCAAACTCAGCAGGGCCAATACAGACACCCAAGTATGTAATCTTCATCTTGTCTTGGAGTCTTACAAAAATTGATGCAGCTGTGGGGAAAATCTTGTAGATGTGGTTCTTTTCAGAGCTGAGAACTAAATACTTTTGGTTCCAGGACTACTTGTTAACAACACAGAGGACAGATTTTTTTCCTAATTTCCATGGTCAGGAATGTACTTCCATACTTTTTCACCTTTCCACTGATATGCAAGGTTCTTCTAATGATTCAGGAGGAGACCCAAACCAAAATTGTGATGGTGACTCCTTTTTTGATCCCAGGCAACAGTGGATGTCCTCTCATATCATTGTTTCAATATTCTTCACTAATGGGATACCCTGCCTAGTTTAGCCCAGCATCCAATCAGTATACCAAAGGCTTAGGTTTCCTAGGAAGTTGTACGTCACAAGTATGTTCCCTATTCACACTGTAGGGCATAAAGATGATGTACAGGTGTACATACCTCAGAACTTTGCTGCCAGTCTAAATGGCATCTTCGATTGTCTGTCTTATTCTTTTGTTTGTACTGGTTACTAAGCCATTTTCATATAAGTGCCCCATTGGGGTTTTCTTATGTGTCTGTCATTTTTGTTTGTGTGTGTACATGTCATCCAGAAAGGGAAAATGTCAGTGTGGGAAACGGTTTCCTCATAAGGACCGTCACAAGCAGTGCCCGTTTTGCTTAGGTGCTTCTCATGACCATACTCTGCTTTTTGTCAAGCATTCGTCTCCAAGACCCTTAGTAGTCTTTTCTCCTCCTTGTCTGCCCACCTGAAGAACCAATGTCTTAAGTTGGTGCAGGATATTTTGGTAGAATTTTCTTCCCAAGGGTCAGCTTTCTGCCAAGAAGACCAAAAGAGTTAGGTTAGATTTGATTGTCGTACTGCCTTCCCCTGCATCTCTCTCGAGGTTGGTGAAAGCCTAAAGGATTGTCCTGTTGTTCTGCTGGATTCCTCTGCTGCGACTGCTTCAGAGGCTGGCATGGATCCGTTTTCTTGCACGTCCTCAGATGCTCTGCAGATGCCAGTTGCGGATGTTGAGGGGGATCCTCTGCTGATCATATCCGGGGGACCAAGGGGCTTTCTGCAGATTATTTTTCCAGGGGAGAATCCCACTGCATTGAGTGCAGGCAAGGGTTTGAAGCTCCTTTTGGGCTGACGTCCCTTTAAAGAAGAGCTAAGCACATTTCCCCTGCTCCCAAAGATCCCCCGCACGAGTGACAGCATTTTAGACAGGTTGTTTAATGGACTTGTGGCTTTGAAGCCTCCCCAGGTCGTTAGTGTCTGCTCCTCCTTGGTCCTGTACTCCATTTAAAAGGCCTAGGAAGCAGGACTCTTTTGGTGAAGAATTGTACTTGGGAGAAGAGTGCTTAGCTTACTCCTCTGATTCCTTCTCTATTGGTCTTTAGTTTTGAGGAGGAAGATTCCATTAGCCCAGATTTACCTTTTGAGGAACTCTCTCTTTTGGGAATCCTATCTCTCTGATGATGAAATTCTTTAAATGGGACTGTTCTCAGATTTCTGATATCCAGAAGAGGTATCTTGAACTTCTGCAGATGGGAGTCCCTTAAGCCCTCCTGTTCCTCTGGTCTGGTCTTGGCAGCCCTGATGTTCATAGTGTTTCACTGCTGTAGTCATTACACTTGGGTTATCCTGCTGTCAGGTGATCCCGCAGTCGGTCCGAGTTCCAAAGGCTTGGACCGGCGTCTGTTGCTGTCTCCTCCTCCCTGACGTCAGTGCGTCAGGGGTATATAAGAAGCAGCCGACGCCATTTTCTTCCATCTTTCTTGCCGCACGGTGCCCGATGCAAAAGCAGTTCACAAGTGCCAGTCGGCCGACTCCTGAGATATCCGTTTCGATTTTCAGAACCGAAGTCTTCAATAAAGCTAAGTACCCCGTTGGGGAAACTTTTTCTTGCCTCAGACCAATGTCAGTAAAAGTTAATAATTGTATTTCTTGTGGGAAGCAAATACCTCATAAGGATTTTCATTCTAACTGTATTCCATGCTTAGGCCCAGATCACAACGTCACTAGTTGCCGGTTTTGTGCTATGTTTAACAAGCACACTATTAAACGGTTTGATTTTGCTCGCCATTACTTTGGCTGAAGGTTTAATTATATCATGCCATCAGAACAACCGACGACCGGAATTCACAAAAAACGCAAAGATAAGGATGGGCATCCTAGGCCCAAAACTGACTAAGCCTCTTCTAGGCCAGTCACCGGTTCTCAGTGAGGCGCTTTTGCAGCCCCTGACACCCGCTACCTCAGAGCCACAGGCCGCGACCGACTCCCACATGGAGTTGCCTAGGCCTCTGGATACTCAAGGTGTTGGGCCAATGGAGACTAACCCTTCTGATGGGTCCGGAGCCGCTGAGCAGGCATCGGCTTCTGAGGGTGTTTTCAGACCTTCACAACTTACCATTGCATCTACAGCCAATTCTAAAACAACATTAAAGACAAAGAAGCAAGTACAGTATTCACCTGGACAGGCCTCCATGCCTAAAAAACAGATGCTCAAAATGGCCGAAGACTTAATTACTCTGATCAGGGGTTCCCATCCCCCTCCTGATAAAAGGCCTAGGCAGGATACAGACTGATTCCTCTGACCAGGTTTCAATAAATTCTGATTCCTCTTCAGACCAGGGATACTCTTTACCCCCCTATAGGGACTCTGATGCTGAAGAATCCATTCCTTCAGCCTCTCCTCCTGAGGATTACTCTTTTGGGGAAACTTTACATACCATGAGGGAGCATTTCCATTGGGAGGGCCAGGATTACTCAGAATCCAAGAAAAGGTTCAGAGACTTTTATTGCCTCCGCACAGGCCCCTTGCTATTCCGCTAGTGTTGGATATTGTGGACGATGTGTTCTCTGAATCCAGTTTAAATCCAGATTCTTTACCCCCTGCTACAGTCGAGCCAGATAGGTACTACAGAGTCCCTGACTCTCACAAATTTCTTTATAAAAACCCTGCTGCTGACCCAGAAACTATTTCCCAGGGTCCCAAAGGGGTAAAGGCCTCCACGGCTAAAAATCCAGTTCCCTCGGACAGGGACTCTAGAGAATTAGACAGATGGGGAAGAAAGTTTACACCTCTGCAACTTTAGCAATAAGGGCTTTAAACTGCCAGTTTCACATGCTTAAATGTCAACAATATTTACTGTCTCAGTTAAAACAGAAAATGAGTACAAGTGCAGAACAACCTGATTTTAAGGAAATGCAGGATTTATTGCATGCAGCTGAACAAGGGGGAAAGCATACTTTGCAATGTGGTTTTGACTCATTAGAAGCTTCTTGTAGAGCAGCAGTTACAGGATCTGTGATTCGAAGGCATGCTTGGTTAAAGGAACAAAGCTTACCAGATCATGTTAAGGCAAAATTATTGGATGCCTCTTTACAGCAAGATATTTTATTTGGTGTTAAGGCAGAAGAGGTATTAAAGAAAATGGAGAATAAGGCAAAATCTATGCAAACAGTGAAGTATTTATTACAGGTATAGCCACCAAGATTTAGCAGGAATTGGCCTACAAAAAAATTGGTCCTTTCCAATGTCAGGCCACAAAGAGGCAGATACAGACGCCTAAGAGGCAGATCTCAGCCCCAAGGCTCCTACACGCCACGACAGTGGGGTGCTTCAACCCCAAAAGGAGGTGAGGACAAGTCACAACTTTACAGGAAATGGTCCCAATGACTTCCCCCTTCCAATGCCAAACTGTTCCCTTTTGGCAGCTCCCTTAGGGGTAAACTAGCTTTTTTTTTTCACAAAACTGGCAAGCAATCACCCAAGACAAATGGGTGCTGAATATTGTGTCTCAAGGTTACAGGTTCCACTTTCACACTTTACCAAGGCTAAAAGGTATGTTAGACCTGCCACAGAATCAATGGGCAGAGGCACAAAAACAAATTACAGCCCTCATGGACATGAGAGCTATTCAGAAAGTACCACAGCAGGAACAAGGACAAGGTTTTTACTCAAGACTCTTCCTGGACCCCAGAAAGGACAAAGCCTGGAGACCCATTCTAGACCTTTCCACTCTAAATACTTACCTGGATGTTCCGAAATTCAAAATGTTGACACTACAGCAGCTCCTTCCCATGTTGGGCAAGAAAGCTTGGCTTGTTACTTTGGACCTTAAAGAGGCATACCTGCATGTCCCTATCAGACAAAATTGCAGAAGATACCTCAGATTCATAGCTGGTTTAATGCGCTGCCCTTTGGCTTATCTACTGCGCCCAGGGTCTTCACAAAGTGTCTGGCACCAGTAATTGCATTTTGCAGACAAAAGGGAATTCAAATATATCCATACCTGGACGACTGCCTGATTCAAGCAGAGAGCAAGGACATTCTTCTAAAGCATCTGGCGTTTGTAAAAAAAAAAAAAAAAAGTTAAGTTGCCTCGGGTACACAGTAAATGAAAAGAAGTCAAAACTAGTGCCCTCACAAGAGATAATATTCCTGGGTGCCAGCTTAAATACAACAGTCCAGATGGCTTATCTCACACCAGACAAACAAGGACAACTGACTCAGTATTTTCAATTGATGGCAACAAAGTCTCAACTCCCTGCAAGAAAAATTATGCAGGCCTTGGGATTCATGGCATCCTGCATTCTGCTAATTCCATATGCCAGACTGCATATGAGGAAATTACAATGGTACCTAAAAAGTGTTTGGACTCAACACTCTCACAGCTTGGAAACAGTAATAACACTAATTCCCTGCCTACAACAGGAGTTTCGATGGTGAGCACAGGCATGTCACCTCAACAAGGGTCAGCCTTTCACTCTTCCCACAGCCAAGCAGACTTTAACAGCAGATGCTTCGGATTACGCCTGGGGAGCACACATGGCAGGCAAATGTATTCAGGGCAAATGGACCACAGGCCAAATGCATCTTCGCATCAATCAAAAAGAGATGTTGGCTGTACAAAATGCCCTAACAGTTTTCAAGGACCTTTTGCATCCAGGACAATTATTATTAAAGACAGAGAACACCACAGTAATGTGGTACATAAACAAGGGGGCACTCATTCTTACCCCCTATGCAGGCAAGCCATGACCTTGTGGGACACAGCTGTAACTTATCAAGTTCATCTGCAAGCACAATTCTTGCCAGGAAAGAAAAATACTCTGGCAGACGACCTAAGCAGAAACATCATGGATCCTCACGAGTGGAAATTTAAATCCACAAGTTTTCAGCATTGATAATGCAAAAATGGGGGTGCCTGGACATAGATCTCTCTGCCTCCCCACTGAATTGCCGACTGCAAAAATTCTGCACAAGGACTTAAACACACAAGCATGGAAAGTGGATGCTCTTTCGTTCAGCTGGAAAAGCCTAAACGTTTATGCCTTCCCACCACTGCTTCTCCTTTCAAAGGTACTCCTAAAAGCCAGACAAGAAAAACCACAGATGATTCTGATTGCTCCAGACAGGCCACATCAGCATTGGTACCCAATCTCCAAAGGCCCACCTTGGATTTTGCCTCAAATTCCACACCTTCTGACTCAACAAAACAATAGGATCCTGCACAGTCAGCTCAAAACCTTATCCATGGCTGCATGGCAGATTCATTAGCCAAACAGACAACACCTCTGTCATTTTGGAGGCCAGGAGGCCTAGCACCAGGAAATCTTATTTAGAAAAGTTGAAGAGATTCTGTGCCTGGAACCAGGCTCAAAGCCTTGACCCTCTTATCCGTAATATTCCTCAGATACTGCAATACTTAACTGAGATGCTGGCCAAAGGATTATCCTCCTCCGTTAAGATCCACGCTTCTGCCATTTCGGTTCATTACAACACAGATCCTCCTATTTTCTCTCATCCATTGCTAAAGCAGTACCTCAGAGGGGCTAAAAACATAAGACCGCCCCGGAGAGCACCAACTCCTACTTGGGACCTCAATTTTGTCTTGGAAAAACTCACTTTACCTCCTTTTGAGCCAGCCAATTCAGCAGAATTAAAATATATATCATGGAAAACTGCTCTGCTATTGGCAATAACCTCAACACGAAGAGTCTCAGAACTACCGGCACTAATGGCAGTGGAGCCCTTCATCATTTTTCACCAAGACAGGGTTTCCTTAAGAAGAACACTTCATTTATGCCTAAGGTGGTATCGAGTGTGGCTCTTAACCAAACTTTTCACTTGCCAAAATTTTATCCGAATCCCCAGAATAAAGGGGAGAGAATTCTACATTCCTTGGAAATAAACAGGCAATTAATCTTCTATTTGGACAAAACAAAAGCTTTCAGAAAAAACTGAACAATTGTTTGCATCTTATGCTGCAAGATCACAGGGAAAGGCTATTTCAAAGCATACCATTTCAAAGTGGATAGGACACTGTATCCGGTTCTGCTACACACAACATGGGAAACCTGTACCATATAACATTAGACCACATTCCACCAGGGCAACTGCAACTTCTACTGCCTATCTTAGAGGAGTACCTACCAAAGACATTTTGGAAGCTGCAACTTGGAGTTCAGTGCATACCTTTACCAAGCATTATCACTTGCCTCTTTACTCTAGATCCAGAGCTGGCTTTGCCACTGCAGTGCTGCAGGGCCTCATAGCCACACCTAATCCTCTATAGAACCAGTCACCCTGACTCAGCTTTGGGATTCTACCCAAGTGTAATGACTGCAGCAGTGAAACACAATGAACATAGTACAGTTTTGTACCTACCATAAATGTAGATGTTAGAGTATCTTCACCGCTGCAGTCCTGGTTACCCACCCGCCATCCCCTCTTTCTTAGCTGGGTCTTAACTTTCTACACTTTACTACCTATGTGGTGTATTTGCTGGTTATTGAAGGTTTTGTTATTACCTTACTGCATGTTTTGTAAGCAATATGTATTGCCTATCTTTTTGGGGGCAGCTGACATCTGGGGCAAGAAAAACTGAAGAAAATGGCGTCTACTGCTTCTTGTATACCCCTGACGCACTGACGTCGGGGAGGAGGCAACAGCAAACGATGCCGGACCAAGACTCTGGAACTCTGGCCGACTGCGGGACTGCCTGACTGCAGGATAACCCAAGTGTAATGACTGCAGCAGTGAAGACACTCTAACATCTACATTTATGGTAGGTACAAAACTGTACTTTTCTCTCTTTTTTTTTTTTTTTTTTTCTTCCCCAGCAGCTTCTCAGTCTCCTGATTCCTGACCTCCAGCCCCTAAAAAGCCTGACAGGTTTTATAAGGTGCCTGATGACTGTAAGTTTCTTTACAAATGTCTGTGTTGCCTCTCTGTTGTCTTTATCTTCTAACAAATATTCTAAGCTTTTGCCTTCTACTGAATTGCTTCCTTCTGATAAGGAGAGTAGGGCCACACAGCGGCTGGGCAAAAGGTGTATACAGCTGCTACCTTGGCCTTTTTGGCTATTAACTATCAGACCCATATGACCAGGTATGTTTTAGCTCTTATTTCAGGCCTCACAGGTTATGTCTGACCTTACTGATTCTGAGGGGAAAGCATTAGCCCTGTCTTCGTTGGGCTTCTCTTTCCAAGGGCTCTCCATTCTATTAGCTGTACTTATAATGCAGCTGATGCTTATTTCTAGGGCTGCTGCTATTGGTTGTGTGCTGAGGCATTGTCCGTGGCTTTCTCCTCCTGCCTTTGCCTAATGATATCAAGACTAAATTATTGGATACTCCCCTTGATTATAAGAATCTTTTAGTTCTGCAGCTGCTGAACGTTTTAAGTCCCTGCAAGACCTTGCAAGAATTGAAACATTTTTGTTTCCCATTTTTCTAAGTTTCAAAGGAATTTATCCCTTTAAGCCTGCTTTTGTTAGACATTCTCATCGTTTTGCAAGGCCAAGAAGGGTCCTAGGAAAGCTCTTCCTGTTAAGTTTACTCATACTCCTACGTTTCAGAAACCACCTTATGTCCAGCTACCCGCTGCCTTCCCCTCTAAGTCAGGTCCCTTTATCTCTGTCTTTGCCTGTCCCTTCCCAGCTAGTTACTGATCACTCCCGATTCTTGGGTTGTAGTCACCATCCATCAGGGGTACTTCATGTTGTGGAAATCCCTTCCTTCTTTTCTGGGTATTTCCCAACCTCTTCAGGAAAAGCTGCTTTTCTTTCCAGATGTACTTCGGGACCCTTTGTCTCACTTCCCAAGCAGTTCCTTCTCCCTAGGAGGGTAAGGGGTTTTATTCCAGAATTTTTTTTGTTCCCAGGAAAGTACCTGGAGGCCCATTCTGGACTTTTCTTAGCTCAACACTTTTTTTTTTTTGTTAAGATCCCTTCCTTTTCAATGCTGTCCCTTCAGGCTCCATTTCCTCTACTTCTTCCTCAGCTCTTGTGGGTCTCTCTGGATCTCAAGGATGCTCAACTTCACATCCCTGTTCAACCCTAGTTTAAGGAGATTTTTACGTTTTGTGTTTCTTCTTTGCATTTTCAGTTCTCTGCTTTATTCTTTGGCCTCTGTACTGCCCCGAGGGTCTTCACCAAATGCCTTGCTCCTTTGATTGCGTTTTTGCAGTAGAAGGGGTTACAAATCTATCCTTGCCTGGATGACCTGCTCTTTCAGGCGTCATCCCCAGAGACATTGCTTCAGCACCTTCACTATGCTGTTTGCCTTTTGTAAAATCTAGGGTTTATGATAAATTTCCAGAAATTCATCCAGACTCCTCCTCAAGGTCATGTTTATTTCTTGGTTGCAGGTTCTAAACCATTCCAATGCTGGCCTCACTGCCACCACCCAAAGCTTTTTGTCTAATACCCCTTTTTCAATCCCTTCTTTCTCCGGTCTCTGTTACAGCCAGGGAGTTTCTAAGGACTCTGGGTTTCATGACTTCAACCATTGCTGTGCTACTCCTGGCCAGACTCCATAAGAGAAAATCACCGTGGTTCCTAAAGTCAGTTTGACTGTAACAATGTAGTACTCGAGACTTTCTAGTTCCTCTACTTCCATGTCTTGGGCTAGAGCTTCAGTGGTGGACTCGTCTCAACTCAAGACTTAATTTTCTGCCCCCAATCCCCTCTCAGGGACTTTTTTGGTCCTTGGTCTCTGGCCCACTCTTCAGGGGTTGTACTACATCAGCATCGAGGAGATGAGAGCTTTCCTCATGGCCGTTCAGGCCTTTCACAACCTTTTTTTTTTCCAGGGTCTTTCAAAATCTTTAAAGGTAACACTACAGTGTTGTGGTAGATCAACAAGCAAAGGGGGAACGTGGTCCCATTTTCTGTGAAGACTGGCTCTTCCGGTTTGGAATCTAGTTGGCCAATATCAGGTGACTTTTCAAGCTGTTGATATTCCTTCAGAGTGAAACATTGCGGCAAACTTGGAGCAGATGTTCTTGGTGTGTCATTGTTGCAGTCATTACATTTGGGTAATCTGCTGGCAGGTTTCCCTCAGTCGGCCTGATTAACAGATTCTTGGGTCCTGCGTCGGTTGCTATCCCTTCTTCCATGATGTCAGGGGTATAAAACATGCAGCCGACTCCATTACATCAGTCTTTCTTGCCGCACGGTGCCCGAAGTAGAAGCAGTTCGCAAGTGCTGGTCGGCAGACTCCTGAAATTTTCGTTAAAGAACCGAAGTCTTCAACTTTAAAGCTAAGTACCCCGTTGGGGAAACTTTTTCTTGCTCCTTACCGATGTCAGTAAAAGTTAATAATTGCATTACTTGTGGGAAGCAAATTCCTCATAAGGATTTTCATTTGTACTCTATTCCTTGCCTAGGCCCTGACCACGACGTACCTTGCTGTCGGTTTTGTGCTTTATTTAATCAGCACACTATCGGTCATCAGTACATTTTTGCCTGTAAATATTTCAGTTCTTGGTTTAATTATCCAGAAATGATGTCGGTTAGCCATCTGACTACCGGAATTCTGAAAAAATGCAAAGAAAAAGGCCGTTGAGGTCCAAAACTGCCGACAACTCTCTTCCTAAGCCAGTCGCCAGTTCACCGCTACTCAGTGATGTGCTTTCACAGCCCCTGATACCTGCTACTTCTGACTCGCAGGCCTCTACTGAGACCCATTTGGAGATGCTTCACCTATGGAACCCGCAGATGTCTCTACCTTGGATGGGTCCGGAGCCGCTGTGCAGGCACCGGCTTCTGAGGGTGTATTCAGGCCTACAGATTTGCATATTAAACTGACTCCGCCTTCTATTCTAAGGCCTAAATCTCGATTTGTCTAAAAACCGACGCCCAGGCCCCTATGCCTAAAAAGCAACTGATCAAAATGTCTGAAGATCTTATTACTCTAATCCAGGGTAGTCAAACCCCCCCCCCCCCTTCTAAGAGGCCTAGGACTGAGCTTAACTATGAATCTTCTGATCAGGACTCTGTTTCTTCTAATTCTTTCATTTGGAGGCATACATGACCACTACCATACAGGCCTGAAGATTTCTTGACTTTGTAACTTCAGATGCCCTGGAGCAGCTAGTCTGCATTCCCACTAGGAGAAAAAATATCCTAGATCTGGTGTTCACAAATATGGGAGAATGCTGCCCCCCCCTCCCCAAACACACACTCCCTGTGATGTCCTCACTTGTAAGATCAGATCACTAAGCAGTCTCCCTTGAAGTAAAGGTAAGTTCCCCTACTTAACCCCAAGAACTTTCAGGAGCTTCTCTATGGTAAATTAAGCCACCCCCCCCAAAGTTAAGATTTTTTAAAAGCCCAAATGGTGTCAAGGCTATGGATTCCTTTTTTCCCACCTTAAAAGAATTCTTCAACAATGCTGGTCTGAATTTTTTAAAATTACTTGTGGGCAACAATGTTAAAATTATGGCCAGTGTAAAAGAACAAATAATGACTGCTGATCAGGCTAGTCACACAGGGTTTCATAGTAAGCTTGGTGAGTGCTTAGAGTATGATAACATCTTAGAAGCTCAGAAGCATGAGAAAATTGTTAAACGCAAACACAAATTAGAGGCATTAAAGAATATGAAAGTGACTATGCCCATTTGCTTGCTAACACAGGCATTTTCTAAGAGAAATTGTTCTAGCTTTCAACAGCCTAGTATGAAAGTTGGATAGTATACCTTTAAGAGAACTGAAAGGGAACAACTGATGAAAAAGGAGAATGAGGCTACTGACAATGTAGGAAGTGAAGCAACTGGGGCTTCAGCAGTTGATATCCTGCAAACTAACAGTCAGTGCCTTTCCTGTGGGTGAACTAAGTAACACTGATGGTCCCAGTAATTCCACGGAACTTGGAGCAAGGCCAAAAGTTTTTGTAAGTTCAGAAAAGGAGGGGAAGGCCCAGAGGACCAGAATGACAAGAAAATGATTCCTCCCAATTGATCCAAGGACAATTAGCTGAGTGTAAGATGTACAGAAATAATTTATAAATTTGCCCCAAGACTTGGACCGAACCACAAAAGGAGGGGGAGTATCAATATTAGTCAAAGATACCCACACCTCCAGGTTGGTGGCACAGCACGAAGCATCAGAGACCATCCATGTGCAACTAACAGTGGGTAAAACTGCCTTCCAGTTTATAGCCTGCTACAGACCACCCTCCCAAACCCAGGAACTCCACTCTGCCTTCCTGAGAACACTAGAAAATATGAAGGTCTCTCCAAACACCATTATATTGGGTGACTTCAACTACCCAAACTGGGAGCATTACTCTAGCTCAAACACCCTAGCCCAAAGGTTCCTAGAATTTATAAACTCAAATGCTATGGAACAACTTGTTACCACTCCCACAAGAGGGGAAAACATACTGGAACTGATCATCACCAACATGGGGACTCTATGCTCCAGACCAGAAGTGTATCCCTCACTGGTAAGATCAGACCATAAACTAATCTCACTGGATATTCACATCCCGACCCCACCCCCTGCCCAGAAAACCACAGCGAAAAACTTCTCTAAAGCAAATTTCACACTCCTCAAAACCGAGGTGGAATCCTTCAAAGCCCTCAGGCCTATGGAAAATATGGCCCAGACCGCAGAATCCTTTATAAACGCGTTCTGTGAAGACCTTCAGGAATGCATGGATCATGCAATCCCAAATAAAACCAAGACCCAGTCCTCCAAAGGCAGATGTCCTGTCTGGTGGACCCCAGCCATTAAACAAACTATACAATAGAAGGAGGAAGCTACTACATGATGGAGCAAAATCCCAAAAAGGGAAGGCATCTCTGATCAGTATTAGTAAAAAACTACGGGCACTCATAAAATCGTTTAAGGCCAGCTTCAAGAGAAAAATTGCACAGGACGCCAAGGATAGTCACAAGGCTTTCTTTAGTTATGTTGGGAACCTGGGTGGGAATTCCCAGATATGCTCAGAATTAGTCCAAAATGACAAAAAATACACCAAACCCACAGACATTGCCAACATCCTAGCTGACAGGTTCAGCAAACCCCCACCAAAAGGGCAAATATCTATCCCAGCAGAGTGCTGCCCCCCTGACATCTCAGATGCTCAGGTAAGAGCCGCCCTCTCCAAAGCAAAAAACACAGCATCAATGGGACCAGACGGTGTCCCAGGCTGCGTCCTACATGAACTCCAAGAAGAGCTAAACCCAAACATAAAACTTCTGTTCAATCTCAGCCTTACTACAGGATATGTACCCAAAGAGTGGCGTACAGCAACGGTGGTCCCTCTCCACAAAGGTGGTGCCTCAACGGATCCTGGAAACTATCGCCCCATAAGCCTGACTAGCTTGGTCTGCAAAGCTATGGAAAGGATCATCGTGGACCTCCTAAATAAACATATTGGGGACCTACAGACACTGGATCATACCCAGTTTGGCTTTAAGGGCAGATCCTGCCTCTTAAACCTGGTCGATTTCTTTGAAATGGTCACCAAGGCCATTGACGAGGGGAAGGTGGTACACACAGCCTTACCTGGACCTCGCAAAAGCCTTCGATACAGTACCACACTCTGGCATTATAGATAAGCTCACCAGCTTAAATATAAACCCCTATGTCACTAGATGGGTTGCAAACTGGCTCAAGGACAGAACCCACATGGTTAGAATTGCTGGAGCCATGTCAGACTCCAAACCAGTTACAAGTGGCGTCCCACAAGGCTCAGTCCTGGGACCTCTCTTGTTCGGTATATATTTCTCAGAGGTACAGGCCAACAAGGAAGGACTGTGGCTGACCAAGTTCGCAGATGACTGCAAACTGGGCACCATAATCGACTCTCCAGCCGACACAAGCATCCTCCAAAAGGGCCTCATAGAAACAGACAACTGGTGCCAGAGCCATGGCCTCAAGCTAAACGCCAAAAAGTGTATAGTCATCCCCTTTGGCAAAAACAAAGTGCCCACAAATTACCACATAAGTGGTAATCCATTAAGTACGGAAAAAGTAATTGGGGACCTGGGGACCCAAGTTGATAGCAATCTCTCATTTGACAACCACGTGGCCAAAGTGGTTAGAAAAACATTTTATATAGCCCATCTAATCGTGAAGGGATTCACATCTAGATGAGGGGCAGGTCATCGTGCCTTTTTACTCATCCTTCATCAGGCCCATAATTGAGTACAATGCCCCTTTTGGGATGTACCTTACCAGACACCTGCAGCAACTGGAAAGACCCCAAAAGTACCTCACCAAGAGGATCAAAGGGCTCAAACAGATGCCATATGCTGTCCGGTTAAAGAAACTCCAGCTCTACTCAGTGGCATACCGCCTGCTCAGAGGCGATCTGTGCCTGACGTATAAAGCCATGTCCAACCCAGAATTAATGGACATGCTGCAACTTAGAAAATCCAAATCCCATCGAGCTGCGCGCTCAAGAGACTTGAACCTCAGCACTGAAATAAATAGGACATGCTGGAGGAACAGATTCATAACCCAGAGGCTCCCTTCACTCTGGAATAAAATCCCAGTCCAGGTTAGGCAGAGTCCCTCATTGACTCTCTTCAAGAGGAATCTTGAGTGGATAGGGGATTGTAGGTTTACCCCGGGTATCATTTCTGTGTCACTGTTAGACAGAGAGGCACAGTATACTAACCTCGAAAAAGGGCATAGAAAAATCAATTTAAAATGGGTGGCGAAAGCCAAACACACTCTGGCTAGGCTTATAAATGCCCTAGGGCAGATAGCCTAGTATGAACCTAAACTTGACCTCACTTCTGAGCATTATAAAGTGTTGAATTTGGGTTTAAATTTTGTTCCAACTAGTAGAGATGATATTTCCAGCACTGTTTCAGAATTGAAAAAATATACAAGACTGTTTAACTTAAATTACATTCTGAAAGATGTTGAAAAGAATGAAAGTAAATGTTAAACCATCCTGTTTCAACCCAACTTTGGTACACACTTTAAAAGTGTTTGAGAATACTTGTGAAAACAAATTTGACGTTTGTTAGATAAAAATAAAACAAGGTGCAAATATTCCATCTTAAGAGTGAAAAATATGTCCAACAGTATGGTTAGAATTATGAAAAGTGACAAAGGTGGTGCTTTGGTTGTGATGGATCAAGAGAAGTATATTTATAGCATTGAACCCATGTTAAGTAATACCTTAGAATACCAGGCAGCCAGTGCAAGTGATTTATTGACATGTTATCAGAGAATTTATTATTTTTTGTTTGACAGTTTTATGTGTGGTAATTTAGACAAAAATTTCTTATGATTTTTGCAACATTGAGTTGCATTGAGACATTGAGAACATCCTAAGTTAGGGGTTTCCTTTGGAATACCAAAGGTCCATAAAGACCTCCACCACCCTCCATTTAGGCCAATTGTTTCAGCGCCTAATTACATCACAGAAGGAATTTCCCTTATGGTTGATGCTTTTTTTAAACCCCTTGGTTAGTAAAATTATTTTTTTTACAGAACTATTGGGATTTTTTGGAACAGTTCAGGAAATTTAATGAGACCTTTTCATTTGACCCACCAAAACATATTTGGTATCCCGTTTTACTTTTATTCCACATGCAACAGGAGTAGAATGTTAGACAATATGTTGGGAGATTTTCCAACTTCTCTAATGACAAGTGCAACTTTTGCTATGATCTGATAGATGTTCTGTTAAACAATATTTTTTCATGTTTAATAGTGTATAAAGAGAACCAGGGGGTTGCTATGGGGTCTCCAGACGCCCCTTCATTTGCAAATATTGTTGGATGGTGGGAACATATATTTTTGGAGCCTGTTACGGGCAGATGTAATATTTTGTTTTATAAAAGATTTGTCTGACTTGTTTTTCATCTTAGAAGGTGTCCCCAACCAGGTGAAAGAGTTTATAGACTGTTAAGTTCTGGTTGTGGGTTTCTAAAATTTACTTAAGGTGATGTGGGTTTAAAGGCTAATTTTTTGGATGTCACTTTAGAGTGGGTAAAGGTACAGAAGAGATTTTTACCAACTGTTACCTACACTATAAAAGTTTTCCTCCACAATTTATGAAAGACAACATACCCAAAGGGGCCAGTACATCAGGGCCTGTCAAATGAGTAGTGAAGACAGTGATTTTATTAATGAAATAGACTTTGTTTACTTTTGCTGGAAAGAGGTTACCATGAAGGCAAATTAAGTACAGCTAAGTATGTCATGGGCAATCGAATGACACACTACCCGCCTATATTACAAGATGTTCTTCGTGTTTCACTGTTGCAGTCATTATATTTGGGTAATCCTGCTGGCAGGTTGTCCTCAGCTAGCCTGAATTCCAAAGTCTTGGGTCCTGCGTCGGCTGCTGTCGCGCCCCTTCCCTGATGTCAGGGGTATAAAGGATGCAGCCGACACCATTTTCTTCAGTCTGTCTTGCCGTGCAGTGCCCAAAGCAGAAGCAGTTCACAAGTGCAGGTTGGCCGACTCCTGAGATTTTCGTGTTTGAGTTTCAGATCCAAAGTCTTCAATAAAACTAAGTACCCCATTGGGGAAACTTTTTTCTTGCTCCAGACCGATGTCAGAAAAAGTTAATAATTGTATTTCTTGTGGAAAGCAAATACCTCATAAGGATTTTCATTTTTAGTGTATTCCTTGCTTAGGCCCTGATAACAACGTTTCTGGTTGTCGGTTTTGTGCTAGATTTAATCAATGCACTAATGAGCATCTGTATGATTTTGCTTTAAACTTTTTTGGACGCTGGTTTAATTATCCTGAAATGTCATCCGATAGCCATCCGACTACCGGAGTTCACCAAAAAGCGCAAAGAAAAACAACAGAGGTCCAAAGCCGATGAAGAAGCTTCTCCTAAGCCAGTCGCCGGTTCGCCGGTCCTCAGTGAGGCGCTTTCGCAGCCCCTGATGCCCGCTACCGACTCCCACGTGGAGTCTGCCATGCCACTGGATACTCAAGGTATTTGAGCCTCGGACGCTAATCCCTCAGATGGTCCGGAGCCGCTGAGCAGGTACCAGCTTCTGAGTGTGTATTCAGACCTAAACATCTTTACATTAAACCGACTTCAGCATCAAAGACTAAAACACCTTCTAAACCAAGGAAACAAACTCAAGAGCCATGGGACAGGCCTCTATGCCCAAAAAACAGATGCTCAAAATGGCCGAAGACTTGATTACCTTGATCAGGGTTTCCCATCCCCCTCCTGATGAGGCCTAGGCAAGACACTGACTGAATATTCAGATCAGGTTTCTATTTCTTCTGATTCCTCTTCTGATCGGGAATATTCTCTTCCCCCCTATGAGGATTCTGATGCTGAAGAATCTGTTCCTTCAGCATCTCCTCCTGAGGACTATTCCTTTGGGGAAACCTTGCATACCATGAGGGAGCATTTCCACTGGGAGAGCCAAGATTTTTCAGAATCTAAAAAGAGGCTCAGGGATTTTCTTTTACTACCTCAGCACAGGCCTCTAGCTATTCCACCTGTGTTAGACATTGTAGATGTGTTTTCGGAGTCTAGTCTGACACCTGACTCCTTACCCCCAGCTCCTGTTAAGCCTGACAGATATTACAGGGTTCCTGACTCGCACAAATTTCTCTTTAAAAACCCTGCTGCTGACCAAGAAACTATTTCACAGGGTCCAAAGGGAGTTGAGGCTTCCACTGCTAAAAATCCAGCCCCCTCTGACAGATTCAAGGGCACTGGATAGATGGGTAAAAAAGGTTTACACATCTGCAACTTTGGCTATAAGGGCCTTAAACTGTCAATTTCATATGCTTAAGTATCAGCAACATGTCATGGGATTGCTTAAACAGAAAATGTTAAATTCTGAATGTGCAGAAAACAAGGAAATGCAGGATTTATTGTATGCAGCAAAACAAGTTGGAACATACTTTGCAATGTGGTTTTGATTCTTTGGAGGCCTCTTGCAGGGCCGCAGTTACTGTTCCTGTAATTAGGAGGCATGCTTGGTTAAAGGAACAAAATCTGCCTGATCATGTTAAAGTTAAATTACTAGATGCTCCTTTACAGCATGATTCTTTGTTTGGTGTTAAGACAGAAGAGGTGTTAAAGAAAATGGAGGACAAAGCTAAATCAATGCAAACTGTCAAAGAATTTTTACTACTTCAGCCACCTAGGTTTAGTAGACACTGGCCTACAAAAAAATGGTCCTTTCCTGTGTCAGACAGACCTCAGAGGCAGATCCCAGGCGCAAGGTTCTTATAGTCCCAAGCAATGGGGTGCTTCTACTTCCAAAGCTGGAGAAGATCGATCGCAAACATACAGAAAGCGGTCCCAATGACTTCCCCCTGCCTGTACCAAGCACTTATCTTCTGACAGCACCCTTAGGGGGAAAATTAGCACTTTTTGCTCAATTGGCACATCATAACCCAGGACAAGTGGGTTCTAAACAGTGTCACAAGGATTACATGTTCCATTTCCGTACTATGCCAAAGGCAAATTGCTGGCCAGATCTGCCAAAAAAATCAATGGGCAGAGGCACAAAAACAAGTCTTATGCCTCATGGACATGGGGGCCATTCAACAAGTACCAGACCAAGAGCTGGGACAAGGATTTTACTCGCTGTT